>NC_088644.1:29378113-29402461 GCF_964019385.1 Sycon ciliatum
GCTGGCGTCCGGGTAAATCCTCCCCATGCATGGCCGCCAGCCTAGGCTCCTTTTCGACGTCCTGGGCGACATCAACCAACACCTCCGCGAGCAGATCACGGATATTGTCGTGCCGCGCACCAGGATAGCCGCCGGTCGGGCATACAAACATGTGATCCCGCACGGCAGGGTGACCACACACACAGGTTGTCGCGGTGTCCCTGAGATCCAGGTCATAACGGATACAGAGGGCGTCTCTGAAGTCATTGCAATTCAGCACGGTGCCGTACCGGGACATCGGGTCCGCCGTCAGCCAT
Organism: Sycon ciliatum; assembly: GCF_964019385.1. Lineage (NCBI taxonomy): Eukaryota > Metazoa > Porifera > Calcarea > Leucosolenida > Sycettidae > Sycon > Sycon ciliatum. The sequence continues at coordinate 29,378,410 of NC_088644.1, forward strand.
GACGATATGCCGGGCTCACCCGCAATCTCGATCAACAACTGCTGCGGGGGCGATAGCTCACGAGAAACGGCAGCAGCCAGATCCGATGCTTGGCGGTCCCGCTCCCGCCGCATGGCAACAGCACGAGTCCGTGCGAGGGCAAGGGCAGCGAGGATGGGATGGTCATCCCCAGGCCGAGGATCTCGAGATGCTCCAATATTCCGAGGCTCAGTGCGAGAGCGATGGAGTAGATCCCGCATGGGCTCAGTCGCACGCAGGGCACGCTGGTGCTCATGCTCTGCAACAACCGAGGCAATTGGCAACCCAATTCCACCACGTCGACAGGGCAGAGACAGCAAACGCCGCAGCGGGGAGTCGTCCGAGAAGTGATGGCCGGTGACAGCAGGTAACAACTTGTCGGTCACACTGCTGTCAATGGGTGCCAACACCTCCGGACCGCACTCCATGGCCCGTGATATGAATTTCCACCTTGGCACCAGGGATCTTACGGCAACGGCGTAGCTGGCATGAGGCTGGGTAGCGGCGTACTCTCCACAGCGATTCATCTGGGCTGTGAGTCCCTGAACCCGTTGATCCAGAAACTCACGACAGAACTCGACTGTGCCAAAGGCACCACCCAGGCAACGAGCGCCGTCCGTCCGAATAGAGACGCCGGTATCCCGGAAAAGATCCCGGGCCTCCACCTCGACTTCCGGCTTCACAACGAGCACCGTCTTCGTGGGGTTGGGCAAGTACCCATACACCGGACCCAGGTTGCTGATACTCCGCCAGTACTTGCGTAGAGCACGAAGACGTCCCAGTGCGGAATCGTCATCAGCATACCATAACTGCTCAGCATCTGGGACAAGCTCCTGCAGTCGATGGATAAGCGGTATGATGGCTAGTGCATACATGGCCATGGCAATTGGGTCGCCTTGGCATGTACCCTCACGAGATTGAACTTCACCACCACCCGTCACGAAGAGCTGGATCGGTTCTCGGTAGGTGTTTCCCACGATCAGTGACATAGCGGGACAAGTACGCTGAACGATTAACGCTGTTGAAGGCATTGCTACTACTACTACTACTACTACTACTACTACTACTACTACTACTACTACCACTACTACTACTACTACTACTACTACTACTACTACTACTACTACTACTACTACTACTACTACTACTACTACTACTACTACTACTACTACTACTACTACTACTACTACTGTAGAAGACAAGTTCACGTGTTTTGGGGGAGACCAGTCCGATCTGAAGACCCTATCACCTGTATTGAGTCTACATATGATGTGACCTGTACAGGGGCGGATCCAGGGGAGGGGGTTGGGGGTTCCGGGGTCCGCGGACCCCTTAATCTTCGCAAACCTTCTACTGAAAACGATATGCATGTCAATGTACATGTATCGTCTATTCACTTTTGGCTAAACTGGACCACCTGTAGAGATCTCTGGATCCGCCCCTGGGCGGATTGCACTCACAAGCGTAATGCAGTTGTTGCGAAATCCCGTAGTCCTGTAGCGTCCAATGTCTGATGTCATATTACTGTGGTCTAAGTGTACGTGTGAGTATGGTGTGATGTGTGAGTATGGTGTGATGTGTGACGCTTATGGTGCATGTGTGGGATGCATGCAAGAGTACGCGTTGTCAGAGTGTGAGAATCTGCTTCCGTCTGTGTGAGAGTGACTGTCAAGTGAATGTTGTGCATGCGCAGTGCTAGTTTGGTCTGGGAGCGAGAGTGATGAGTAATTCGCCCGTGGTCTCGTTGTCTTGGTATCGGTCATGTGTTCTATATGTATTGGTCCCTGGTTGGTCGTCTCGATTTGTCGTCGCTTCATCACTGCTTGTTCTTTGTTACTTCTTCATGTCTTTTTCCTTGGTCTTTTCGTTTCACCTTTGTTCGCCTTTTCTCCTCCTGTGCCCTTTCCTTTTGTATGAGAAGTCAGATACTCTACCAAATCGTTTGCATTGCTGTGTGGCAGGGGCCAGGGGGAGAAGGCAGGGGCCAGGGGGAGAAGGCAGGGGCCAGGGGGAGAAGGCAGGGGCCAGGGGGAGAAGGCAGGGGCCAGGGGGAGAAGGCAGGGGCCAGGGGGAGAAGGCAGGGGCCAGGGGGAGAAGGCAGGGGCCAGGGGGAGAAGGCAGGGGCCAGGGGTAGAAAGCATTTCCATTTCACAGTCACAGTGTTCTGCCGGATAGAGTCCCAGCAATTTCTTTGGTTATACATGTATTCTTTTCAATCAGCTGCAATCACAGAAGCTTTATTCACGTAGCTATGCAAAAGACGTTGCTTCAATAACCACTGATAACGTCTGGCGCTAGCCAGGGTCCATACAGCTCTAATAAAGGGCAATTAATAGAAGGCTGTAGTTCACGTGAGACAGTGCTGATCCGATGCAGTCTTCTGAACCTTCCATTTCCTGTGTTTGTTGTCTGTAATGCAGATATTGATGAGTGTAGCAGTGCAACTCAACCCTGTAGCCAGAACTGCATCAACAGCAATGGATCATTCGTGTGCCAGTGTACGACTGGATATCAGCTCTCACCAGACAAGCATACATGTGAAGGCAAGTCACACACGAGTTCTTGTGCCTGTCTACTGCCACCTGTGTTTAGAGCTCCATGTACATATCTGCAGACCTGTGTTTAGAGCTCCATGTACATATCTGCAGACCTGTGTTTAGAGCTCCATGTACATATCTGCAGACCTGTGTTTAGAGCTCCATGTACATATCTGCAGACCTGTGTTTAGAGCTCCATGTACATATCTGCAGACCTGTGTTTAGAGCTCCATGTACATATCTGCTGACCTGTGTTTAGAGCTCCATGTACATATCTGCAGACCTGTGTTTAGAGCTCCATGTACATATCTGCAGACCTGTGTTTAGAGCTCCATGTACATATCTGCAGACCTGTGTTTAGAGCTCCATGTACATATCTGCAGACCTGTGTTTAGAGCTCCATGTACATATCTGCAGACCTGTGTTTAGAGCTCCATGTACATATCTGCAGACCTGTGTTTAGAGCTCCATGTACATATCTGCAGACCTGTGATTAGAGCTCCATGTACATATCTGCAGACCTGTGTTGATGCTGTACATGTGCCATCATTGGGCAGATGAATAGTTGCTTAGTGCTCAACTGCCGCGTGACTTGGCTGGTTTGTGTGAACTCACAGCCAGTTTGCAGAACCATGCAGAGATGTGCACAAACCACCCTATACACTACCCCTATAGCCCGGCCTCAGTATACCACTGAACTGGCACTGAACTCTAAAGCATCCACATTGAAAGCTGCCTCTTGACTTACTTCAGTGCAGATGCCAAGCATAGCATTGGGTACATGCCGCTCTCCTTGCATTCCAATGCCGCTCCATGCACTGATGACGTAGCACCTAGAAATATCACTGTCCTCGGGGGGGGGGGGGTGCTGTTGCATCACCGGCCATATGTGCAGCGATGCCCGTAAGCAAGGGTGTATTTCACCAGTTAAAACATACTCGTATCCTGGACATACTGTGTGCTTCAGCCACGTGGTCAGAAATACCACGCAACCAGGACCAGCCGAGGCAGACCAAACAGGGAGGCCGAGCCATCCGCTCAATGTTCCCTTCCAGCCTTTCTTTCCTTTGTAAATCACTTATTTTTCACCAACCACCTCACCATAACTGCCCTCTAGCCGACCTCGACACGAAATCTTAATCTGTACATCTGTACAGGGCCGAATGTTGCTGCTTACCCCTTTGTTTAAATTTCTTATTCTTCAATGTCCTTGTACTGCAGACATCAATGAATGCCTGGTTATTACGTCGTGCCCCGGTGACACAGTCTGTTACAACAACGTGGGTTCCTTCAGCTGCCAGTGTCGCACAGGTTACACATTCAACAGCACCAGTGTAGCATGCCAAGGTATGTCAGCATTTTTATTTTTATTATTAACACAGCCCTACTGGCAGCATACAACTCATGACCAAACTCCAAACACAGGGCAAGGCATTTAAAAATCAATATCATAAGGAGTGCCTTTTGATTCATTCTAATCCACAGGTGATACTCCAGGCGCTTGGGGCTATTGGGATTTCCCTTGGGAATGGAGACATATCTTTTAAGAATCTTTGCTTTTAATCCACAGCTGGAATGCTCGCAGGTCATCTAGAATTTGAAGCTAGTGTTATTTTCCACTGTGGGACGCTGCAGGGTTATGTTACCTGTGGAATGAGGCTAGCCTTGTGCTTGCAACCCTCATGTAAATTTAGTGTACATGTACCACCGGTTACCAAAATCATCTTGTAATAGAATCCCACTGTCAAGAATAAAGAGCAATGCTCATGGCAGGGCAGTGAGGACTACTGCCGCCGGTGCTAGCTGCTTCCGTTCGTCTCCAGACTGTGTTATGGGGTAACTGGATGTGTTGGTCTGCATGCTCCGTTGTGCTGGTGGTCTTCACTTAATAGCACCCCTACAGGTACGGGAAACTTGACTGTGACACGTTTTTTGTCAGCTGTTCACGGTTCACGGTTTGAGTGATTGGTCAAGCACCTGTGGCCCGCTATAAGGAGGGGGGGGGGTTGTAGTGTATGTACCAGACATGTATTCATCTAATTGCAAGTACTATTGATCCACCCTAAAACCACAACCGCTTAGGCATGAACTCTCTATAGCAATTCATTGTACTGCCACCCAACACCCAACGCATCCCGCACCCGGGATACAACTCCTATATCCTCTAGCACAATCATACCTCAACGCTTCTTATTGCTTTGCAACCGTAGAATAAACTTGTATGTAAACTCTACGTGTGAACCCACAGTCTCTTGGTTAGAGACACAACAACTGGCGACGAAGATGGCCGTTGCAATTGGAGCCATGGAACCATTTTCGGTTGGAACGACGGATTGGTCTACGTACTATGACCGCGTCGAGCAGTACTTCGCTGCCAACAATGTGGCCGAAGACAGGCAAGTAGCCACCTTCCTGACCCTGATTGGTGGCTTGACCTACAAACTGTTGGCTGACCTGGTCAGCCCGGACAAACCGAAGGACAAGATGCTGAAGGAGCTGTCCGACGCGCTGGCTGCGCATTGTGCTCCGAAGCCCTTGGTGATTGCGGAACGATACCGTTTCCACAAGCGAGATCAACGCCAAGGAGAGTCAGTAAATGCCTACCTCGCGGAGCTCCGACGGTTGGCACGATTCTGTGAGTTTGGCGATGTCCTGGATACCACGCTGCGGGATCGGTTCGTGTGTGGTATCAGGAGTCAAGCTCTCTGCAAAGTTCTGTTGGCAGAGAAGGACCTCACTCTGAAGACCGCCATCGAGAAAGCCAACAGCCTGGAGGTAGCTACTCGCGATGCACCCGAGCTCGCGGGCAGTGCCACTGCTGCTGGTGTACACGTTCTGGGCACATCGCAACATCGTCGTGCTGGCAGACCATCGTTCGGAGGTGCGAAGTCCGCGAACTCAGGTCAATCCCGTACGAGCTATTCAGCATGCTTCCGCTGTGGCTCGACGGCACACGGCGCAAGTGAATGTCCCTTCAAGGCATATGAATGCCGCCACTGCAGGAAGACTGGGCACCTCCGCAAGGTTTGCAAGAAGCGCCTCGCGGAAAGATCGACAGATTCAGCGAAACGCTCAAGTGGTAGCAGCGCCTGCCACAGCTTAGCTGTCGATGTCGCGGACGACGACGAGTTCAATTCACTTTCTCTTGTAGCCGCAGACGTCCTTCAAGCGCCAGCAGTCGCCACGGATGAAACGACACCCACGACCGTGCGGAAGGCACTTTGGATTGATGCTATCGTCAATGGCCAGTCGGTCCGCATGCAGGTTGACACTGGAGCTGCGGTGTCAATCATTCCGAGTGCGATTTATCGAAAGTCGCTGTCTGCCTCGCCTCTCACCGCGAGCAAGCTGAAGTTGCGTACGTACACCGGCGAGCCCGTGCATCCTCGCGGAACGTTCGTAACACGCGTGGAATACTACCATCAATCCGCGGAGCTACCACTGCATGTGGTGGACACGCAGGGGACAGCGCTCTGTGGCCGGGACCTGCTTGCCCACATCGCTCTCGACTGGCAGCGCTTGTTCCAGGTCGAGATGGCTGACGTCCCCTCCGCAACCGTGTCCCCTGGCCAGCAGCACGGCTTGCGCAAGACTGATGGCAAGGTCAAGGCTATCAACGAAGCCCCAGCACCGCAGAACGTGTCCCAGCTACGGAGCTTCTTGGGCATGGTGTGTTACTACCAGCGCTTCCTCAAAGACTGCTCCACGACCCTGCATCCACTCAACAACCTGCTCCGGAAGGGTCAGTCCTGGCGCTGGACAGCTGAATGCGCGGCTGCATTCAAGGCTATCAAGGCAGCCATCGCCTCGGATCAGGTCCTCATGCACTTTGATGCCGATCTGCCCGTGCAGTTGGCAACCGACGCATCGCCATATGGCCTGGGGGCGGTGCTCTCGCACATCATGCCGGATGGTACGGAAAGGCCGATTGCCTTCGTGTCACGGTCCCTGACAGACACCGAGAAGCGGTACGCCCAGATCGATAAGGAGGCGCTCTCTATTGTCTGGGGCGTCCGCAAATTCCACACTTACCTGTTTGGCCGACCGTTCGTCCTGCTGACGGACCATGAGCCGCTGACAGCCATCTTCAGTCCTAGCAAGGGATTGCCAGCCATGACGACGGCCCGCCTACAGCGGTATGCTATCTTCCTAGCAAGCATGAATTATGAGATCAAGTACCGCAAATCAGCCGATCATGCAAACGCTGACGGCCTGTCACGCCTACCGTTGCCACACTCACCACAGGATGAGAGCCTAGACTGGGCAGACGTGTTCAACATGGCCCAGATCGACCCGCTTCCAGTCACGGCAGCTGAAATTGCGCGTCACACAAACCGTGACCCAGTTCTCGCCAAGGTCCTAACCAGTGTCAGCACCGGACGGGCCCTGTCAACAACCGACGATGACATGCAACCGTTTGTACGACGCAAAGATGAGCTGGGCCTACACCAAGGGTGTGTCATGTGGGGAATCCGTGTCGTCATTCCTTCCCCACTGCGCCACCGAGTACTGGAGGAGCTGCACAGTGGCCATCCTGGGCTGGTTCGGATGAAAGCACTAGCCCGCAGCTTTGTATGGTGGCCAGGCATCGACACAGACATCGAGCAGACCGGCAAGGCCTGCCTTGGCTGTCAGGCGCACCAGGCGGCGCCACCGAAGTCACCGCTACATCCCTGGGAGTGGCCGTCCAAGCCATGGCAGCGTCTCCACATTGATTTTGCCGGGCCGTTCCAAGGGCACATGTGGCTGATTGTGGTGGACGCCCACAGTAAGTGGCCAGAAGTGCTCCCAATGAGCAGCACCACTGCCCCGGCTACCATACGCCGTCTCCGAGAAGTGTTTGCTCAACATGGCCTGCCGGACCAGATCGTGAGTGACAACGGCCCGCAGTTTACTGCCGATGAGTTCCGCCGTTTCACAGAAGCCAACGGCATAACGCACACGTTCTCAGCACCGTACCACCCAGCGACTAACGGGTTGGCTGAACGATTTGTGCGTACAATGAAGCAGGCACTCAGGTCCCATTCTGCCACAGCACCGCTTGAGTTCTTGCCTCGCTTCCTGTTGGCCTATCGCACCACACCCCATGCTACAACGAATGCCACACCAGCATCCCTGCTAATGCACCGGGAGCTACGCACTCGGCTGTCGCTGGTTCAACCCAGTGTCCAGGCATCTGTTGCTAAGAAACAGACAGCTCAGCGTAGTGCAAGATCAGCGAACCGTGAGCGCACGTTTGCTGTGGATGACACCGTCATGGTACGTGACTACCGCACCAACGCACCACACCCGTGGATTCAGGGCACAGTGCAAGCGGTACACGGCTTCCGCCACTATACAGTGGAAGTTGGCCCAGACCAGCAATGGAGGCGCCATGTTGAACAGCTCCGGTCAGCCGACTCCGCTCCGCAATCATCCGTACCGATGAACACAGCGCTTTTGCCGTCCGTGGCAGAACCGGATCACAGTTTGTGCTTTCCGACTGCTCATTCGCCAGCTAGTGTTCCGACACCACCCAGTGTCCAAGCCGCTGCTACTCCAACACCTCCGCCTGCGCAAATACCAGTAGCTGCAACTACGGCAACGCAGCAGGTCCAGTCGCCGCTGGCACAAGATACGACTGAACCCCGCCGTAACCCGCCGAGAGCCCGAGTCCTGCCGGCTCGCCTGAGAGACTGAATTGCTTCTTGCTCACACAATTGCTGTCCCGTGCTCTCAGCTCATCCGCTTTTTCTTCTTGTGCATTAAATGTTATGCCGTATAGGAATACCTCGTAGCTCAACATGTACCATAACATTTAGGGGAGGAATGTAGTGTATGTACCAGACATGTATTCATCTAATTGCAAGTACTATTGATCCACCCTAAAACCACAACCGCTTAGGCATGAACTCTCTATAGCAATTCATTGTACTGCCACCCAACACCCAACGCATCCCGCACCCGGGATACAACTCCTATATCCTCTAGCACAATCATACCTTAACGCTTCTTATTGCTTTGCAACCGTAGAATAAACTTGTATGTAAACTCTACGTGTGAACCCACAGTCTCTTGGTTAGAGACACAACAGGGGTATATTGGCATACCTGCTTAATATCATTAGTCTGGCTTCTGTAGGTCAGATACGAGCAGACCTGAGTCGTTTCCGTCCTTGAATCCTACTTTATTGTTGTTTATTGTTTATTACAGCAATTTCCTGCGGTGAGCCAAATCGTCCTCAGAATGGCTCCTTCCTTGGCAGTGCATTCACTTACGGTGCAAAAGTAGTGTATGGATGCGATGCTGGGTATCGCTTGCTGGGGTCACTGTCAACTCAGTGCACTTCAGATGGTAACTGGTCCCTACCAGCTCCCGCCTGCCACGTGGTCTCATGTCCAGCAGTGCCAATGCTCGGCCCACACTCCCAGTTTGGCGCCGGACAGCCTGTCGCCGTGACGTACTCTAGTGTAGCGCAGGTGCTGTGCGATGAGGGATACTCCACCCAGGGCCATGCTAGTGTGCGCTGCTTGGCCAGTGGTGCGTGGACAAGCCCACCAACATGCAGTGTTATGCATTGTCCAGTGCTCACACTGGCAAACACAACACTCTCCAGTCAGAGCACGGCATTCTCCAGTACGGTGAACATCACGTGCCTGCCAGGATTTCGACGAGTGAGTGGAAATCACTTGCTGAACTGCTTGGCAAATGGCAGCTGGAGTGGCGAATCGCTGCAATGTCAAAGTAAGATACACGCATATTACATACCGAGTCAGCGAAACACACTTCCTGGCACGCTGTACGAATGTCTCTACTAGTCTTTGTGCTCCGCCCGTTTAGCACAGCACAGAACAGCACAGTGTAGCGTAGCCAGTGGCTGGCAATGGCGCAGTAAGGGTTTTCTATCTTCATCAGTATTTAAAAAAAATGATCTCTTTTCTCTGTGCTGTTTATATACCTGCAGACTGCAGCTGTGACAGTGCCGGTAGCCACCTTGACAGAGACTGCCATCCAAACACAGGCCAGTGCCGATGCAAGGCTCTTGCAGTGGGACTACAGTGCGACAGCTGTGCACCCGGAGCGTACTTCTTGACCAGCGCGGGATGCCGGCCGTGCAATTGCAGCGGACGTTCATCTGTGTGCCGAGCAGCAGAGCCTGTGGATGCAGCTTCTGGGCCGCAACCGAACTGTACATGCCCTGATGGTTATAGTGGGTTACAGTGTGAGCACTGCGCTAGCGGGTACACGACAAGCAGCAGCGAGGGAGGACAACACGAGTGCAAGCCGTGCCAGTGCAACACACACTCGGCTCTCTGTGACGCTGTGACCGGCACGTGTATCAACTGTGCCCATGACACTGCGGGGCCGAACTGTGAGAGCTGTTCGAACGGATTCTTTGGTGATGCTCGCACACTGCATGGCTGCACGGCATGCCAGTGTAACGAGAGTGGAAGCAGTGACAAGATCTGTGACCCGGTCAGCGGTGAGTGCCAATGTATGCTCAATGTCACCGGTACCAGCTGTAACCAGTGTGCACCGTTGTTCTACAATTTCCCCTCGTGCACACCGTGTGATTGCAATGTGGAGGGAAGCACCAGTGCTGTGTGCAATACTCTCAGTGGCCAGTGTCCATGTGCGCCGAGCGTTGACGGCCGAAAGTGTGACCAATGCAAGCCAGGGCATTATGGACGTCCGCCGTGCGCTGCCTGCCGTTGCAATTCAAAAGGCACCGTTGCCGGTAGCAACTGTCACCGTGACACCGGAGATTGTACATGCATTGGCAACGTGATTGGCCCGCAGTGCGATACATGCAAGGCTGGTTACTACGGACTGGAGATGGGTAGTGGTGGGTGTCTTCCCTGCAGCTGCCATGCTTTGGGCAGTGCCAGTACTACATGCACCCCTGCACTGGGCTACTGCTCCTGCAAACCCGGAGTAGTAGGGAGGCTCTGCGACCGCTGCGGAGAGTACCGCTTCGGTTTCCCCACGTGTGGACTGTGTGGTTGCGACGGTGCAGGTGCTGTGCTGGGAGTGAACTGTGCTCCGACCACGGGACAATGTTTGTGTAAGTCAGGCGTGACCGGCAGGACATGTGATGGCTGCTTAGATGATCATTTCGGCTCTCCACCGTCATGCCAACCGTGCGACTGTGATGAGCGTGGAGCTGTGCCCGGAAGCGCCTGTGACAAGGACACGGGACTTTGCCGCTGCCTGTCATCGTCCAATGGTACTCGCTGCGAGCAGTGTGCCAGTGGCTACTACAGACTTAACAGCACTCTTCCCTGTGAGCGTTGCGACTGTGATTCTTACGGAACCAATGCGGGTACGGTGTGCGAGAGCAACACAGGGAAATGCCAGTGTGTGTCCTCTGCTATGGGCGCTGACTGCAGCGTCTGCTCAGCCGGCTTCCATCGGCTCAATGCCAGCATACCCTGTGCACCGTGCAACTGTAGTGCCGCAGGAACTCTGGCCACCGGCGCGTGCCACGCAACCTCGGGACAGTGCCAGTGCCAGAGCGGTGTGACGGGCCACCAGTGTCACCGATGTGTTGATTTCCACTACGGATTCGGACGAGGCGGTGACAGCAGCAACTGCACTCTGTGTCCGTGCTATCTGCCCGGAACTGCGGCATGCCTGGATCGCACAACTGACTACGAGTGCCTATGCAAACCTGAGTCTAGAGGAGCAGCGTGCCAAGAGTGTCGACGTGGCTACTACGTGGCTGATTCTCTATTTGACACGTGCTACAACACAACGGGAACATACTGCCATGGTAAGAAATCAAGAGAACAGATGGGCTCACAGCTTGCGTCATGGCCTACGCCAAGTGTCATGCACTCATGTCCCGTGGCCAGTTACTGTACATGCAGTATGTGTCGCCTCCCCTATTGATGTAGTGTGAGAGATCTTTGACATTTAACTTATAGATCTGTGTGCACAGGGTGTGTGTGTGTGTGTGTGTGCGTGCGTGTGTGTGTGTGTGTGTGTGTGTGTGTGTGTGTGTGTGTGTGTGTGTGTGTGTGTGTGTGTGTACAGGGTGTGTGTGGGTGTGTGTGTGTGTGTGTGTGTGTGTGTGTGTGTGTGTGTGCGCGTGCATACATGTGTGGGCGCTATGGGATAACACACAGGCCACCGGAGTCAGCAGCCTTGCTACCAGCTACACAACAGCTTGACGATTTGATTCACGGTATTAACGTGTACAAGTATTACGCGAATGGTGGGTGGGCGTGCAATGTAGATCTGTTTTCTGCGTTTCACTCCCACAGCCTGCTGTTGCAAGCGTATTAACACCGTGGACAATGCGGACGTATGCGACGAGTTTGGTGCGTGCTCGTGCAAAGAGGGAGCGACTGGCAGCAAGTGTGAGGCTTGCCTAGAAGGCTACAATCTGAACCCACAAACTGGATGTGAACGTAAGTAAGACCGTAGGGAATATGAGTTTAGTGTTGAGTGCTAACTGCATGCTCTGGGTGGGGTCCAGCTCATCAAAAGCAATGCGACTCAAGGCATAGAGAGGGTACCGGTTGCAGAATAACAACTTAGAGTTGATCTTTGCATAGAGGTTGTGCGATTACACCATCAGTTGAGATGCTTTGGCAAGGCCGTGGCACAGCGTCGCGCAGGCTCGAGCAAAACCAAGGACACCGCTGACTCAAGCTGTATACACAGCGCCCACATGCGGTCATGCTGTATTCGCAGCGCCCATAAGTAGTTCTGCTGACTCACCAGTCACCACCATGACCGTGACCATTCGCATAACATCCGTTATTTAATGTGACATTGGTTTAATACCAGTAAAAAAAGATGATACCACGAACATACCCAATCATCCGAAATATTCCAGCATGGGTTGCGACACGGCTCTTGGTCATTGAATCATGCAGTGAAGAGAAGCAGCTGTCTGGAGTGGAGGGTGCAGTGATTATCAATATCGTCAACGGTGTAGTGTCTTCCCCGTGGTGCTGATGGTGTGCGCAAGCTTATTGATCTGCTAGTGTGATGTGCTGCAGGTGGTGGTGCTCATGTTCCTACTGAAGTACCGTAAAAGTCCGTAAATAAGACGTATTTACTTTCGAATTTAGTGACCACACTCGTACTAACTTTCGGGCGGGTATTGACTTTCGGACCTGACTTGTGTGTAGCGGAGAAGTCATTTTCATGTCGATGGGCATGCTACGTGCTGCATGTGCGCACCGTACCGGTACTTATTTCGGCAGTATGTTTATCGGGCTTGACTTGACTTCAACAGACAGAGCCAAAAGAATGAAGGGGATATTTCTTTCGGGCAGGTACTGATTTACGGACTTTTACTGTAGGTTCCCAGTAAAACGGCAGTTGCCTGTTGGGACTCCTCCAGTAAAACGGCAGTTGCCTGTTGGGACTTCCCCCTAGTAAAATAATGAAAACTACTCCTACAGTACTACTGCTACTACATCCACAATTCGAAAACCATCCCTGAAACATGCTAGCAGAAGTTGAAAGGCCTTATTTTTCGAAAGAATTATTGCAGCTACTGCATCCTGAAAATGATGTACTGTTGTAGTGGAGTCAATTTCCTTTCCTAAAGGAACGTTAGTCGAGCTACAACCAATCCTCTAATCTCTGCCACGCAATTCTTTCTATGTCTTTTCTGCAGCCATTGTAATCGAGCAACAAACAACGCCGACAGAGACACCGTATTACATACCCATAGTCATAGCACTTGTGCTGCTCCTGGTTCTGGCTATAGTGATCATTTTCTTGCGAGATCGGAAGAACAGACGCAGAAAGGCCATGATAGTCTCGCCGGATGATGACCTGCACAGCGAAACCTCGTCCGTGGATTTGAGCATGCGAGAGCAGCTCATCGCCCGGGAGAGCAGCGGCACAGCCACACGCCGCCAGACAATGGAACTGTTTCAGATTCACACTCGGGAGGCGTCAATGCTTGGCGTCGACAATGGCGGTGCACCAGGTGGTTCCCCTGCTGCAGTGCCAGCGCGACCTGACACGCCGCCACCGAAACCCAAGAGTATGATTGACACGTTCAGATCGCCACCTTCTGCCACCAGCTCGTCTGCAAGTGTTCACTCACTCTCCGGCGGCAGACGTCCTGGCGTGGTTCACGCTAAGAGCAACACTCCGCAGCAAGTATCCAACAATGCTGCGACTCGGCCTGACAGTTCAAGTGCTCTGTTCAGCCGGCGGACCACGCGATCTCATCTAGATGATCAGAACGTCGTGAACAACACCAGCACAATGCATGATTGGACGGAAAGGTCAATAACAGAACACACTCCAGCCATCGAGTCCCGCGCCGATGGGGTGCCGCAAGCCGTGGAGATGCCTTCGACCACCCCCGACCGAAACCACGCTCAAAATACTGACCCCACAAAGGAAGACATGGTTATAGGCGGAGATGCAGAAGAGCAGTATAGCAACGCGGATGTCACCTCAGGTCAATGCATCCAACAGAGCAGTGCAGATGAAACAGACACGGGTCGAATAACCGCAGAGAAGACAGGTCTCGTTGATGAAGCAATAGTTATACCTACGGAGACACCCATGCCCACCAATGGCTCACCTGGAAAGTTCACTAGTGACCAAACATCACTCTTTGGTGATGTGCATCATCCAACTAGCCCTGTTGTGGATGCAAGGACAGCACAACAGCAGAGTAGCCCTCAGCCAGGCGATGTTCTGCCGTATAGCCCTCAGCCAGGTGACACTCTGCCATATAGCCCTCAGCCAGGTGATGTTTTGCCATACAACCCTCAGCCAGGCGATGATCTTCAGTATAGCCCTCAGCCAGGCGATGCTCTTCTGACCATGCCGCTGCCAGGTGGTGTAGATGACATGTTAGATGCTGCATCACCCCGTCAGGAGGTCCACAGCCCGCATGCTGCAAGTGCTGCTGAAGCAGCTGCAGAGTTTCCGGACGTGCCGAGGCGGAAAAAGAGCTCATTGCCCCCTATCCATCCGGACAGGCTGTCGAAAAAGCGCCGAAGACCGCGAGCGTCCCGGGGTCAGCAGAGCAGTGAGATGGAGACGCCTCTACTGTAGGGGACCTCTGGAAACTGACGTTGCACTCTATATAACTGTTACTTGTGGTTCATTAAAGGTACGTCGCCGGTACACACCTCACCTGAAGTTTGGAGTGACTTTCCTGGTCATATCTGCCCGAGTATGTGTGCTGTACATACCCCCATATGCAGGACACACGGCTGCATGACTTTTCTGGCAAGTGCCATAAGAATGTGAGCCGTGCGGAGTACGATATGCGTCCGGAGTTTTCGTTTGCCGCCCACAGCCACAGCTAGCATTCGGACTGCATTAGCTAAGCTTGGGATCGGCGCCGACGAGAAGGCTTCAACGGTGCTCAACTGCCCAAGCCCTTGTGGCTCGGAGTATCTTGGACATGCAAATATGCAGTGCACATTCCACTGCTTCAGATCACCATTATGGCCAAGTGCTCTAAAGAGGTGGGCTGGCGATGCTTGAACAGAACACCATGCATGAACACAATCTCTGGCTGAACACTCAAAGCCATACCAAGTGTGTCATGCTTCCCGACTAACTTCATGATCGGGAGGTGTTACTTGTTGTAGGATGCAGGGAGACGTCACAGGCGCGAGTGACGATGCCAATGTGGGTTTCGCTCCCGTGCTGCCCGGTCCAGTCACCCTGAGAGGCAGAGCTGATGTATGCACGCTATAATAATACATCCCTGATCTGGCTGACCATCCCGCAGGTCACGGCGGCGGCCATGATTGTGAGAACTTGTGACAGCATGTGGCAGAGAACACGAATCACATCACATAAAACTTTTAAAAGAACTCTGTGGTCGAAGCACACATCGTTGAGACCCCATACAGTAGAGTCGCGCGCCCAAGAACGTTGTTTCCAAGGGGTTAGCCTGGGACGTTCTTATTTTTCAGCAATCTGGCTGCGTTCTTATAGCACGTTCTTAGGAACAATCCATACTGGATCATTATGTACCCCACAAGCTGCCAGAAAACCAACACCGCAGTTCTCAGCTTTAGGCTGTGGCGTTCTTGGGCTCCACGTTCTTCAGCGCGCGACTCTACTGTACTCTCATGCAATGTCCCTTGATGCTAGAACACTCTGTTGGACACCTTGTTGATGACGGATAACTTATGGTCAACTGCTAGTTTCTAATAGCCCTTTTCACAACTCACATAATTTATGTATAGGTCTATACGGCTTGCCAACTATCAGGCCTTCATTCCACATGACCGTACTTCCATGAAAGTATTTATTTCACGACGTACCAATCTCTCTTGACTGTCTGTGCCAATAAATAAAGGCTAGGGATAAATTAAAGAATTGTTAGTATAAAAATAGACCACTGGGCTGCCACTATAATAATAATAATAATAATTCAACATGCAATCATTAACCAGCAGCTTGGTTAACAAAGCAGTGCTAGAGTACTCGAAAACTTGACTAAATTCCTAAACGTTTAAATAAAGTCCGCTCGACAAATTTGTACTTGGAAGTAGAATAGGAAAATGAATACTAGATCTGGACCCCTAAGAACATCCAGGAAATAAATTATCATCAAGTCGAAAGCCTCAAGTTTTGTGAAGTGTTGTGAAGTGTTATTGGTGCACAAGGCGGTAACTGCATTGCTAGCAAGCAGCCTCACCGTTGGTGGCACCAGAATTCCGACCAAAAACTATGCTAGAGTGTTGTTCGCATGGTGCATGCCAAGATTTATATGGACCTGTACGAGAGTGACGTTCGCAAGGCAGCAGAGTTTACTAGAAGTACCAAGCTTGACCTCGGACATAAGCATTCGGACTGCAAAACAGGAGCCGGTTGGAATGAACTCCAAAAGTGCAGGTCAGCCATCTTGAAATCTGCTGGCGGACATATCTCACCGAACTGGGCCTAGGCGAACATTGCAATGGGCACCAAGTATGTGTAGGCAGCCCAGCAGTGCCATAAGCAACCCACCGACACGCACACATGCCAGAGAGCGTGCGAACAGGGAACATGGCCATCAAGTTTGAACAACGGCACGCCAATGATAATTATCGCGATTCCACCATAAACAATATGCTCGATTCCAGGCACCATCTGAAAAGAAGAGAAACAAGTTGGTAAGGTAGAATGAGCGGATGAGAGCAAAGGAGAGGCTAGAGTACATCGTTGTCACCATGCAACATCCACACACAAGCCAAAGATTCAAGTATTTTAGTTTCACTGGTCAGACCAAACCCTGCAGAACTAGTAGTTACCATACAGCTGAAATGCGCAATATATCCTTGACGAACAGATTATAGACCGATCGGTCTTACAATGGGGCGTGTAGAGAGCTTTGCAAAACAATAGCTCTTAGAAATATTTTTTTCTATAAAAGCTGCGAAGGGTGGTGGTGGCGGCGTTCCTACGGATGCGGAAAACTCGGCCTCTATGTAGAGAAACCGGTCTCACGCGAACCGTGAAAAAAAAAGCTGCGAAATTGAGGTGAAAATTCTCACGAAAAAATGTTCCGTAGATGCTGACGAAAACACAATGCTGCCAATAAGGCCGTCATCACACTACGTTCTCTGACTCCCGTTCACGTCTACGGTAAAAAATCCGAAACGGGTGGTCGTGTCATCAAGCAGGCACAGTTCTTTACCCGTACACGCGGTCACGTTTTTGGAGAAATTTGAAGATTCACGCGCAAGTACGAGGTCGCGTGGAAAAAGACTGGGGGAGATACGCACGTTCATCCAAAACAGTTGTACCCCCCCCCCCCCCCCTCTCTCTCTCCCTACCACGTCTACGTTTCCCGTTTCCTCTGCTCCCGCTTTCACTCCGTACATGGATCATCATGACAACCGACCAAAAACTCCTTACGTGGACGTAGACGCAGCGCTTTGTACCGTGGTGTGATGACAGCCTAAGGATTTCCTGCAGGCGATTAATTCATTTCGCGTGCCAAGCCAGTTTCGCATTCAGAAAGAGAGCGAAAGGTCACACAACGTTTCATGCTTTCAGAAAGTTTTCCAGAACCTCTCTAGTGTATAGCAGGGCTAACCCAGGTAACTCGCAGGCTGGCATATCCAGCTAAAACCTTACAGTCATCATCATTAGTCACCACCTAACAGCACAGTTGATTTACGCCGAAAAATGCAAGCAGTCTGGAAACTCCTGAGCAACTGCCTGCCTTCGGGGAACACAAAAAGGCTCCAGGGAGCTGCAATATAATCACAACTTACCGCAGTGTAGAGGGGCCAGAACGGCAGCACTCCGTACGTTGTATATATTGTTGTCTCTAATACCTTAGACCTGTGCAATGCACCATTTCATACAGAAAGAGGAAAACACGCAAACAATAGTTCAAACTCCCAATCAATTGTACAATAGTCGCAGTACATACAGGAAAATATTGAGTGCGCTACACGACCGTGATATCCTGTGGACAAGTTTAAAAAACGACAAGGTCGGACATTCTGCCAATGAACAATTTTTCCGGAGTATGAGCCGCACTTTAGACACCCCAAAAAGGCCGGTACGGCTTATTCTACGTTGGTCAAATTGACCGTGATAAACTGGGTAGGTGTCTGTATTTCGTGACAAAAAAAACTGAGTGTAGCTTCTACTCCAGTGCGGCTTAGACCGGTACTCTGGAAAATACGGTACTTCTAGGAAGTTATAGGATGCATTGAACTGTGGACTGTCTGTGTACTTACCAGTTTAGCAGATAGATGGAATAGACAGCACCGAGGATGCCCAGTGCCCATACTAGCCACCACATGTGCATACCTGCCAGACCATGCAAATGTGGTATGGTCAACCTATACACAGACAAATACAAACACATAGCATATCATTAGGGGTGAAACGGTTACACTTTTCAACTATCGGTTAAACTACCCTTGTATCGATTCGATTATCAATTATGATATCGATTACTGCGCCCTAGACCTTCCTATACTACACACAACTTGACACAACGCACCATCAAGGTTTCCAACATGGTAAGATATGAGTCATAAGCTCCAGCGAAAATGCAATTCAAATTCCTCATGCATATTGTTCTTTTCTGGTGATAGAAGTAAAAAGGGATACCACAAGTAACTTGCTAATGGCTTCACTCCAATCAAGCGTGCCGTTCCCCGCCGCCGTAGCTCCGATCGACTCGATCCCACTGAAAATTTTGATGTATTTTATACGAGAGGGGGCTTTATTATTCCGATTCCCTCGGACACGGGCTGGG
The DNA here is from genome assembly GCF_964019385.1 of Sycon ciliatum. Taxonomy (NCBI): domain Eukaryota; kingdom Metazoa; phylum Porifera; class Calcarea; order Leucosolenida; family Sycettidae; genus Sycon; species Sycon ciliatum. The sequence continues at coordinate 29,397,157 of NC_088644.1, forward strand.
CTCTATTCAAAGGGGGGCTTGTATTCGAGCGCGTACGGTATTGGGGAAAACATGGTAATCGTTTCAGCCCTACATATTATACATGCTGACGGTACAAGTCGTGGCTTCATACCGGTATACAATACAGACATTGTACAATAGCGCGAATTATGACCCATTTGTGGCCAAAAGCTGACGGTTAGGATATCATGTTTTTATTAACGGACTGTAGAGGCGGTCAATTCTTCTTCCTGGAAATCTGTGGAAAGGTGTAATGCAAGCACAAGATTCCATGGCTTCTGCTGTGCCATCGTTATCATCACTTCTGGGGCGATACGCATATAAAGTCGAAGGTGTGTCTGTGCACGCACCCGTGCATGCGCGTGCGTGCAGGTATGTGTGTATGCTTGATACCTGGAGGCAGATGAATGTGCTGCTAGCCTGTGTTAGGTGACACACTTACCAGGGTGTGTATCCTGCTGCAATGATGAAATAGATAACAAGGCGATCGTACAAATGCCAGCGGATCATCCTTGGTGTACTGCACAAGACACGGAGAACACGTTGAGAAAACAGAGACCATTAGCAAACCGTCGGGCGCGACGATTGGGACAAACTGGGAACGAGGCCAGCATGCGTGAAACTCGAATCGTTCCGTGAGCACGGTTGGAGCAGCCCCAACGGGTGATCACGAAACGATTACGATTCCGGTTGCATCACGCATCACCCGAATCATGCGCCTGAATGGTTCAACGCACGGCTTCGTGCCGTGCATGCTTTGACGATTGGAAATCGGAGCTGTCCAATCGTCCGACCGTAAGCATGGCGGTTTGCTAATGGTCTCTAACAAGGAAGATACAATACTGTTTCGGTTCCGGACCCTTAAAACGACACTTCACAGCATGGATTTTAAATTTTTGATAAACGCAATGAGTACAAAGCTACCCATAGACAGGGGTGCTTTGCCTTCGAAAAGTCTGATTTATATGCTTTGCCCTCTAGCTGTCTTCCGTATACCGGTATGAATGCGGGAAATTGGCCTATTTAACATATCTGATATCTCCCACATACAAGATTTTCCCTCATGTCAACGGATGAAAATAATGTCATCAAATACATCTACATTATCTAAGTACGGTAGCGATCACTAAACTCATCTACTTCATCCACTACAGAACACACTGACTTCCTTTTCGCGGAACTTGAAAACAATCAACCGTGGTGCTGTAGTCGGAGCCCAAGATCCTTCCTTACTTCCAGCATTGGCCAACACTGTGTGCTTTGACGACATTAACAGTAAAGTGGGACGACAAGGAACGCCACGACCAAAGGCAAGAGCATGGCTAGTAAAATCCAACCTCGTGGATATACCAGCTGTGTTGGCTGCACAACCATAGCCCTGCAAGCAATAGGTCTGTGCAGTGAACGCAACTCCAGTATTCTTCACGTGGCTGGATTTCACTTGCCTTCACAGTACGTTGAATTCGCTGCATGGCACTTACCCCCATTCAAACAGGCTGACAATGTGAAACTGCATAGAGATGAGGAACATCAGGATGTAGGAGAGGCCGTGCAGAAAGAACACGGTCAGCGCATACGTGGAGTTGTATACTTGTGACAGGACGTACAGCCACAGCGGCACGGCTATCGTAACTGATATCTACGAGCACGACAACACCACAGCAATAGGCAGCAAAGAAACAGCATCACAGCTGATCAGTGTACCGGCAACTACCAACTACAGTGCTGCGCAATGAAATCCGACGGTCCCGCTAACCTCCAGGCTCCTACTGCAAGACATGTTATTATAAGGAGTCGCAAATTCAACGATTGTCCAAAATCCACAGGTTAACGAGAAGATACGTTAACGATCTTACAGTCTCAGGCATATCCGCACATAACACATACATGTACATGTATGAGGCCTTACAGCTACAACAGAACTTACTACATGTATAACGAAGAAATGTCACTCGTTAAAACGTTAGATTTACTTCCTCGTGAGATTTACATGTTTTACAATACACTAGGCTACAGGAGTAACTTGTAGTGGTGCTGGCAACAACTCCATAACTTCAGTCACAAAACACACCTCGAAATGAAGGGTATTACAAGGCGGATTTAACCATGCAAACATATACACACTGAACCGCCATCGACATCAGATGCAATCAATGCCGCAGAATACATGCACAATAGGACTAAACTGGCTAGCTACAGCTACAGCTTGAATGATTGTACCGCGCACGTGAATCTACGTTGTATCGAGAGTGCGCACATCGGGGACCGCGCCGTAGCGTGCGTTATGTCGAGGCTTACGTTATGTAGGATAACGTTGCGTGGAACAAAATCTGTATGGGAGTGATGCTGTTTCGGCGCGGGACTTGATTTGTTTACGTACTAGCGAGGTTTACGTACAACTGTACAAATGAGAGTTGTTATTATATTATCGAGAGCAGACTTGTACTAGTAATTTTCCCGCTTACAACTCCCTCCAACTAATGAATGTACATTGTGTTTATATACAGTGATCATTTATCATTTTCAATCATTCTGTGAGAGTCCACAAAAAGCTACAGTGAATGCTGAAAAGTAGTGGCATACTATATTTATCTTCAAAGCTCGGGTGCGCGTGGCATCCCATTGATTTATACTTTCTTGGCATATTCTCAAAGGCACTGCAGTTTCATATTCACATGAGTATCATTGTACTCGTACGAGGAAGCATGAAGTCCTTTGATATTGTGAGAACCAGGCAACACTCCTCGCAAGCAAACTCAATCAAGTTACTCACCGCCTGCGTAACAATGTTGGCGATGTGCTCACCCTTCGCAGGAACATACCGCTTCGACAAAGGCACAGATGGATTTTTCCAGTAACCCATTGTGCCTGCATGGACCAGGGTGTTCGTGATCGAACTGGAAGGCACTGTTGATCGAGAAATCAGGAGATCTCAACGCCGCCCTTGTAGTCCAACTGATCGGACTACCGGTACTAGTACTTGTGCTTTTTCAACCTAAAAGACGAAAAGTACATGACTTCCACTATTAAAAACAGGTGATAGAACCTGATACTTTTTGCGATACTTCTCAAATTAATTGTCACCAGGGAGTAGTACAAAAATTAATAATGGTATTTGTACTACTCCCTGATTGTCACTCCGATCACATTGTAGATTCTACTCTTGATATTATATTCGTAGACCCGGGTGCTCGAATGAGACACAGGGTACCAAAACAGAAACACCCTGAAATTGTACCTAAACTTGTTCCGATTTCGTTTATTTTTCACAAATACCATCAACATACGGCCTGCTAACGGTATGCCAAATTTCAGCGCTGCCCGGTAAACACTTTTTGAAATACTCGCGACCCACTTTTTGCTGGGTCCTTGATTCGAGGATATGGGTCTCCTGTACGGTGCTGCCAAAGACCTGCTGAATCTGCGGCTCCACTGACCATCTTGCTCTCAAAAATGAAGTAGTAAGTTACTACTCCCTGCCCTCAACTGCCACACCAAGCGTAGACGATGGCAGACCCGTACCCGTGTGCTTGAATCGGAGACGATCTGACGAGTTCGCTGTTTCTGATTCGAGCACCCAATTTTCAAATAAAAAATCCGAAGGAAATACGACAATTTTACGGCGTACTGTAGCTTGTGTTGTAGCGCACCCAGGTTCTGAATTCCTGCTGGGTGGGTCAAGCCAGACTCTCTTCCCTGTTCCATCGCCTCTCCAAAAGTATATTCTGACATTGTTGAGATTTACAGATGAGAAATTGCACACCTGTCAAATCGTTTCTGATTCGAGCACCCGGGTCTACGGATCTGTCATTTATGCATTCTTTTTTTTTTTTTTTTTTTTTTTGCAAACTCGCGAATTCACACAGCAGAAAAGCAACCAACAGAAAATCACGGAATCATAGCAAACAAAACAAAATCATCGGATAATAAAAGTGTGGCTAGACACGGCTACTCCGCAAGAGTCACGCAACTGACAGTCGTTGACTGCCAGCACAACAGGAGTGGCAGCATCCAAACGACTGCGGTAGGGAGAAGCACGGTGACCACGGAGGCTCATGTTGCAGGATCGAACCAAGCAAAGGAGACAAGAGAGCGGATCCAGGACATGACGGAGGAGTAGGGTTCATGCCGCTTCTCCGAAACCATATGGCCAAGACGCTTCAGGAAAGCGTGGGCTACCTTGCCGCACCCACCAGATGCACTGAATACCAGTGGGAGAAAGGAAGCATGCTCCACCTCCCTGACGGCGTTCTTCGTAGCCTTCTCTTCTGCTGTTCTTGCTTGGCATAGGTGGACGCGGGAGTTGAGGAAGTGTTCGAGCGCGCATGAGGGTTAAAAACCCGAACATCACAGAACGTGCGCTCAAAACGACTTCCCCAGACACCAGATGCCGCCACATCAAGACGAGCACCATCTTCCAAGATGGCAGAGCGCATTCTTTTTCCCAGTCGTAGATCTACGTGTAGATCTACAGTACAGTGACTACTCGTACTCGTACGAGACTACAACAAGACTGTCGACAACGCACCTTTGCCTTTGGCTTTCGCAGTCGCACGCCGCACGCGGTGGTCTACAAAACGGTCTACAAAATACAATGGCCTAGGCGGCCTGGGCCGTGCACACGTGAGGCACCGAGCTACAGAAGGGATTTCCCCATTGAAATTCTAGCTTGTTCCCATCCTTTCCCTCCTTGCCCTGGCCTTGGTGGTTGTCGACCGACGACCATACAGCTTGATGATTCAGTCACTTTCACTTTCCAGTCTTTGAATCATGCTGTGCTCTCCCGCTAGTCCCGGCCCATGTCTGGCATGCCCGTTGCCATGGCATTGATCGTGGAGGCTACTCAGATCAGAGCCCATTATCCTCCTTGCCCTTGGTCCCAGCTTGCGAGCAGTGGAGTGAGCACCGTCGGAGCTCGTCCTGCCCCCCCCCCCCCCCCCCACCCTCCCATCTCTGTCTCTCTCAGTCTCTCTCCCTGTCTCTGTTATGTCTCTGTCTCTCTGTCTCGACAAAAGTTATCTCTGGCTGTTGTTGGCTTCTTCGCCTTCTTTTCAATTGGATTGCACCTGATCAGGCTTTCTTTTTTTCTTGACACAAAGTACTGCACCGTACACTTCTGATCTTTCTTCAAAGTTGAAGTTTCTCGACACAAAGTTCTGCACTAGTTCTTCATACCGAATGGGTGCCTTCTCTCTCTCTCCATCCCACCCCCCACCCCCCTCTCTCCTCTCTCTCTCTCTCTCTCTCTCTCTCTCTCTCTCTCTCTCTCTCTCTCTCTCTCTCTCTCTCTCTCTCTCTTTCTCTC
>NC_088644.1:29402661-29451315 GCF_964019385.1 Sycon ciliatum
TTGTTGTTGTTGTTGTTGTTGTTGTTGTTGTTGTTGTTGTTGTTGTTGTTGTTGTTGACTTTTATTTTACTTCACCGTTGTCATCAAGTAACCTCAACTTGTGTGTGTGTGTGTGTGTGTGTGTGTGTGTGTGTGTGTGTGTGTGTATGTGTGTGTGTGTATTGTGAAAAAAGTTTCGTGGAGAGGAAGCAGATTTGTTACCTCCTGGTTTTCTCTTTGTTGGCCTCCCCCACGGGGCGACCTTTGGCCTTCTGGTCAGGGTCGTCCCTGGGTATTGACTGGCAGTAGGCTTTTCATGCCTTGCAGCCGGTTTCGCTCGGGGGGGAGGACATTCAGTGAGCTGACGACCAGGGCGGGTAATTTGTTGCCGTCACCGTCTTCTTGCGTCCTTTCCGCATCCTCCGCAGTGGCGTGGTGAGCCCTCGGATCAATCCCCAGCCACAAACAATGCAGTGGTGTTCGGCAAAACAGGTGGATTCCTGGATGAGAAAGGATACAGGTCACACTCGCAACAATTTATTCCTGCGCGGTGTATAGCTAGAATTGTGAATTTGTTGTGTTGTTTGGACCTGAATGGCCAGTCGTCGTGCGGCGATGGTGTAGTGATGTTTGCTTGCTGCGCATACTCCTCGTTGTTTCGTGAAAGTACGTCTTGTGGAGCCCTTGTGGGACGTTCGGTGCCCACCCTCCAGCTCAAGATTGTGCTTTCCTGGTTCATGAAGGCCGAAGCAGTACGCGTACAGACGTTATTGTTGAACAGAACATCATGTTCACATTAATTTTGTTCCTTTTCTCAGTCGTTGCATGTTATAGTGGACCTACAGCAGACTGTTCATCTTGTTTGTGATATTTCTTTCCTCTGTTTGTGAGTCCCTTTCCATCAATATGGCCGCTCTTTTGATTTCCTTTTTGTGTGTGTGCGTGTGTGTGTGGGAGTGTGTGTGTGTGTGTGTGTGTGTGTGTGTGTGTGTGTGCATGTGTGTGTGTGTGTGTGTGTGTGTGTGTGTGTGTGCATGTGTGTCTGTGTCTATGTATTATTTTGTATTTAATATTTAAAGGATTTCTCAAAGGCATAGCCTATCGGGGGGATCTCCTAACAGTGAAAATCATCATACTAGTGAATTGACTTGTGCAAGCAAATATATTATGCTGTTTATAATGAGCGCGAAATGGTGTCCGAAACTCTGAAACAGAATCTATAGCGGTAATATAATATATAAATAAAGAATACAAACAAACAATCTGGGGTGGAAGGCAATTCTATAATTTGCCGATTTTACGTAAGACAAGGGAAGATGAAAATTTCCCATGAGAGTTGAAAACAAGCCTGTTCGGTCTGCGTTCACTACGATAAATATTCATATCATAAAGGGATAAGATATGAGGTTGAAAGTGGATGTATTTGAAAAGAATTGTAATAGTGATGGAGGCACGTCGGAAGTGGAAGGATTCTAAGTTACACATACTGTTTATTAAACTATCTTGTGATTCATATCTGACAAATTCTAACTTGGCTGATCTTAGTAACCGTCTACACACCTTAACCTTCAGCTCATCAAACATAGCTAGGTGTGCAGTAGTTAGGGTGAGGCTCCAGACAGGAGTGGCATATTCTATTTTGGGGTGTACATATGATTTAGAAAAGCGATCCTGTCAGCTTTTCTATTATTGTGTTCACATGGCAGAAAAAACGACATCGCTATGCTACGTAAGTTTCTACGTAAGGTGCTCGGTATTTCACTTAGGCTACGTAAGTCTCTACGTAAGGTGCTCGGTATTAGATCTACCAACGCGTGGTAGCCGTGTGCTGTGTACGTGCACGGCAGACATTGTGTTCAGTGCATGCAGTCCGCGGATCCGTGTCCGGATGTGCATGCACGAGGAACTTTACTTCCTTCTTTGGAACTGCTTCTTGCATGAACTGTTTCGGATATTTCGTCTCCTGGCCTGGCTTATTTCGTTTCGGCGCTGCTGAGACCTCCTTTCGCGGAATATTACTCAATGACAGGTGAGTTGACCAGTTGCCTTTGATTCTGCTTGTGTTGACTCTTTCATTCAGGAAAAGTGTGCTGATTTTGGGGCGGAATTTAGTAATGGAAAAGTTGACAGGATCTCTTTTCTAAATTTTGCTCTTCTGCTGCCGAGCTGCGAGCCCTCCTTTTACGGAATACTCGATGACAGGTGATCTCTAAGTATTAGTTGACCGGTTTCCTTCGATTCATGTGCTTATGTTCACCTTTCATTTACGGAAACGTGTGCTGATTTTATTCGGATTTAGATCCATTTTTATCTCTTTGCCCTTGTCTACAGTGTGCGAAGAACGCGAGTTCAACTTCTTGACGGTAAGGCTAATGTTAGATGTGTTGTCGAAATACTCATATTCATTGTACATTGGTACGTTACAAGTAAGGCACTGGTCAGTGGCATACTATCGTTGGCAGTTCCCAATCTGGAGGGAAAGGTTCAAGAACCAATTGACCGAGTTTGCGAAATAAATTCGCATCTCAGGGGAAATCTCTATTGTGGAGAGGTTCAGTAACTTGTTTGTTTCATACGAAATAAGCCAATGGGTGCAGTCTTGTCTCGTGAAAATCTCGTACTTGTATGATTGGATTTGTTTACTCAAGTCTGGGCTGTTTGATTTGTGAGTACCGCCGAGATTGCACTGCCCCAAATAAAGTTTCGTGCCGCCAAAGCAAGAATTGCGATCTGCAATCTGTTTGTAGTACCTGTAAGAATGTGGAGTACATGTATCGTACTTTCTCTGCTGCTGTTTCAGTTGCCGTCATGTTGCTAAAGAAAGGTTCAGTAGAGAGGTTCTGCAAAACGAAAATTCGAACGAGGTTTCGCGAATTTTTGCACGAACTTTGCGTTCTGCACATTTTCGTAGTTTGCACGAACTTTGCGTTCTGCACATTTTCGTAGTTTGCACGAACTTTGCGTTCTGCACATTTTCGTAGTTTGCGCGGGCCAAGTGCACGTACGCCATGACCCGATCTCACGAAATTTCCTGCGACAGTTCATTTCGCGTTCCCTGCAAGTTTCGCACTTCATGATGTAGAGCGAAAGTTTGTACGCATTTCGTTTTGCAGAATCTCTCTAGTGACTCAATTGTTTCATACGAGACGAGTCAATGAGTCGGTGTGGCTTAGAATCTTTCGCTGTAGAAGAAATCTATTCGTATGTCTATTGGAGATATAATTGTATTCTCTGGTTATAAAATAGGTTAAGCTCACAGAATAAATACCATCGTTCCCTTGGTGTTCGTCCTAAAGAGGTTCGACTGGATATCATTCATACTCACCAAAAGATGTGTAAGATTTTATAATTGTGGAGTGCCTTGTTTATCTCTCAGTACCTCCAACCATAGCCTTGCTCCTTTTCTCCTCAGGATCAGTGTAGTTGTTGGAAAGAGGTTTTGGACTCAGCAATGTATTCGTTTACATTTTAATACATGTTTATTGTTCCTCCTTTGCTGTGTTGTTTTAGACAATCCTGGACTAACAGTTTGAAGTCATTGAACTACTTCCAAAAGTTGTATCGACCGGATTACGATTTCAGTTTCAATATGATGCTGGATGACCTTATCACGATAACCCATGACTATAAACCATTATAAACACAGAATCAACAAAAACATCTGCGACATGCACCTGGCGCATGGCTACATTTCTCAAATAAATCTGATTGAGGGTGGAGAAATCTGAAAGGCAAGACAATTTTATGACAGAGTCATGAAATTCTGCAACAGCAACATGCACAGAATGGCCTCCGTATAAAAAGTATCACCACCACTGCTCACATGTTTCCCCGCAGAAGAACATGCATTATGCTAGTGCCATTTTCTGCAAGAAAAGGCTTGCACATCAATGCATATAATTATGGTATTGATATGATGTGAAGGCCATCATTTACATATTGATATAGGGCATTCCATTGATCGGTACATGGTGACAGAAAAAACAAAAGAAATTATAGCAATAAAAACTGCTTTATGGCAGTTTTCTAAAAAAAGTTATTGTGTTCTAGTCCATGGACCCCGTCTAAAAAGTAAGAAATTAACGAAATGTGATAGCTGAAAATTAAAATTTCACACAAAACCTCACAATAATCACACACAGAATGAAAAGCTACATGCAGAAGACCTTTTCCCCTCGTGATCCTCTTTCCTATGCATGCATGTTGCCAATTGTTGGTGCTGTACAAGTTTAGTGTTGAAAGCAGCATTTCAAGTGTTGTGATTATTGTGAGGTTTTGTGTGAAATTTTAATTTTCAGCTATCACATTTCGTTAATTTCTTACTTTTTAGACGGGGTCCATGGACTAGAACACAATAACTTTTTTTAGAAAACTGCCATAAAGCAGTTTTTATTGCTATATGTATGTAGTACTGTATGTAGTACTGTATGTAGTACTGTATGTAGTACTGTATGTAGTACTGTATGTAGTACTGTATGTAGTACTGTATGTAGTACTGTATGTAGTACTGTATGTAGTACTGTATGTAGTACTGTATGTAGTACTGTATGTAGTACTGTATGTAGTACTGTATGTAGTACTGTATGTAGTACTGTATGTAGTACTGTATGTAGTACTGTATGTAGTACTGTATGTAGTACTGTATGTAGTACTGTATGTAGTACTGTATGTAGTACTGTATGTAGTACTGTATGTAGTACTGTATGTAGTACTGTATGTAGTACTGTATGTAGTACTGTATGTAGTACTGTATGTAGTACTGTATGTAGTACTGTATGTAGTACTGTATGTAGTACTGTATGTAGTACTGTATGTAGTACTGTATGTAGTACTGTATGTAGTACTGTATGTAGTACTGTATGTAGTACTGTATGTAGTACTGTATGTAGTACTGTATGTAGTACTGTATGTAGTACTGTATGTAGTACTGTATGTAGTACTGTATGTAGTACTGTATGTAGTACTGTATGTAGTACTGTATGTAGTACTGTATGTAGTACTGTATGTAGTACTGTATGTAGTACTGTATGTAGTACTGTATGTAGTACTGTATGTAGTACTGTATGTAGTACTGTATGTAGTACTGTATGTAGTACTGTATGTAGTTTTTTTTTTTTTTTTTTTTAGGAAACTTTTTTTTTTTGTACACATATTAAAAAGAGTTGGCACCTATGAATTCAGGGGATGGCCCACGCCTGGTAAAAAGAAAAAGAAAGAAAAAAGAATGTCTGGCACCTATGAATTCAGGGGATGGCCCACGCCTGGTAAAAAGAAAAAGAAATCATATTTACAAAGAAAACTAAAGAAAAAGAATGTTTGGCACCTATGAATTCAGGGGATGGCCCACGCCTGGTAAAAAGAAAAAGAAAAAAAGAAATCATAACAAAGAAAACTAACTAATAGCGAAAACAATACAGCCATATAACAAGAGGTGAGGGTTTAACCCAGACGACACTCAGCATTCACTAGAGCTGAGGGGCACTCCAGCTGCTGATCCAAAGGTGCTCGCCTGGATCGATGACCTCTTAAGCTTGCAATCGCCGATCTGATGAGGGCAAACCCTAGGCGGCAACGAAGGTGAGCCATCACCATGGAGAACGGTTCCTTCCGCTTCTCGGCCAGCATTGATGCAATGCGCTTGAGGAAAGCAGAGGCAGCCTTGCCTTGACCACCGGAGGCACAAAACACCAAGGGGACGAACGATGCCTTCTCTACTTCCCTAACACGCTCTTCATAGTGTCGCCGTTTCTCCTTCTCGTGCTTAGTGAACGTGCTGTTGAGGGAGGGAGCGGTGTTCGATCGGACAAAAGGGTTAAATACCCGGACATCAAAGAATGTCCTCTCGAAACGGCCGCCCCACACCCCGCTGGCAGCAACATCTAGGCGGGCGCCATCCTCGCTGATTGCAGTACGATACCTCATCCGTTCCCCGGAAAGGGGCTGGAGAGACGGCTCCACACTTACGTCATGTGCGACGCGTGAAAGCAGTGAGGCGGTGATGTCTCGCAGCTCGTTATGCCGGAGTGACGGATACCCTCCAATAGGGCACGACAGGGCATGCGCGGTGCTGAATGCCTGACCACAGACGCAGGCGGACGGCAGCATTGGAGGGACCCAGCCATAGCGAACATGGATGGCGTCGCGAAAGCCAGCCTTGCTGAGGGAAAAGCCGTGGACTTTCAGTGGCCGGCACGTGAGCCAATTGGAGGCCCCCTTCAGCGAAGCAAGCTCCACACAACGCTGCAATTCCTGTGAAGCGGCTGAGACGACATCCTTGGCGATGGTTGACTCCTTATTCCGCTGTCGGCTGCGGACTTCGGACTTCCTGTGCAGCGTAAGCTGCGTGACGTCGGGCAGGTAGGACATGCCAGAGAGGATTCCCTCAACCAGCGTTTGGGTGATGTGGCAGGATGAAAGGAACTGTTCTGCTAACGAAGAGACGATGATTAGTCCCAGGGCCACCCAAGCGACATGGTAGAGCCAGGATCTTCCGTTCGGCAGAGCCTGGAGAGGGGCGACCGAGGAGGGCTGGGAGTAGCAGGTGTACAACCGCCTGCTCCAAGGGCTCCAGCAGGGTAGCTGTGTTGGGTACTGTCCTGGCCACAAATGCCCAGCGATGCCGTAGACCGTGCGTAAAGGTGGAATACGCTGCATGCGGCTGGGAGTGGGCAAATGTAGACAGCTTGTCAACCTCCTTGCACCATGTGTTCACCTTGCCCGTGACATAAGCCGCTACAAATTCCGGGGTGCCGAGTGCTGCACCTAGATGTCGGTACCCATCTGAGCGGACTTGGATACGTGTGTCAGCGAACAATTCAGTGGCACGCTCGAGATGTGCAGGCTTCACTAGTAGTACGGATTTCTCCGGGTTGAGGAAGTATCCATAGGCCTCACCGCGCTGCGATAGGATGTCCCACCAGTGGCGAAGTGGCAGCAGTGTTGACGCTGCTGTAGCGTCATCGGCGTACCAACTCTGGGTGGCTCCACTGCTACGGCATTCTTCAATGAGGGGGATTGTGGCGATAGCGTACATGGCCATGGCGAGCGGGTCCCCTTGGGTGGTGCCCTCACAAGACCACACTGTCTCGCCATCCACAAATAGCTGGGCAGGGCTTCGGTATGTGTTAACAAGAGTTGTCGCCAGCTCGGGACACAGGCATTGGACATTGCGCAGGCATACGTCCCGGTTGATGCGATTAAATGCATTGGAAGCGTCGGCAAACAAGGCACCCTCTGTTGCCTCGTCGGCGAAGGCAGTGCGCATGGCGTGTATGGCTGCTTCGATGCCTCCTTCCTGGCCTGCGCACAGCTGGGTGCAACCGGTCGCGGCTTCAACTGCAGGCCCGGTGATGTAGAGAATGGCTTTTCCAACTATCCTTCGAACGACCTCGCCGATCCCAATGGGTCTGACTGTACTGTATGTAGTACTGTATGTAGTACTGTATGTAGCACTGTATGTAGCACTGTATGTAGTACTGTATGTAGTACTGTATGTAGTACTGTATGTAGTACTGTATGTAGTACTGTATGTAGTACTGTATGTAGTACTGTATGTAGTACTGTATGTAGTACTGTATGTAGTACTGTATGTAGTACTGTATGTAGTACTGTATGTAGTACTGTATGTAGTACTGTATGTAGTACTGTATGTAGTACTGTATGTAGTACTGTATGTAGTACTGTATGTAGTACTGTATGTAGTACTGTATGTAGTACTGTATGTAGTACTGTATGTAGTACTGTATGTAGTACTGTATGTAGTACTGTATGTAGTACTGTATGTAGTACTGTATGTAGTACTGTATGTAGTACTGTATGTAGTCGCGAGTTTGCAAAAAAAAAAGAAAAAAAAAAAAGAATGCATAAATGACAGATCCGTACGATTATCAAGAGTAGAATCTACAATGTGATCGGAGTGACAATCAGGGAGTAGTGATTTGAATCACAACTTCATACAGTCGATGCGCCAAGCCAGCTGAGTAAGAAAAAGAAAAAGGAAAAAAAGGCCCAACCCTGCCCGGCCAGCTATTTGGACTTACGGGGGTCGCCATGGCAAATAATAAGTACTTCGAAGTAGTAAAAAAGAGCTAGTGTGGCTGTGAAAACAGTCTATATGACAATATTCAGTCAGCCATAATGGATGCCTCCGCAGCGACCACAGCTGCAGATGACGCGACAGGAGCATGGGCAGAAAACATGGATCGGCTACCACGCACACACATTACACTGGCCCGTATTAGCGCTACGCTAAGACGACACCGGATGAACGCCATGGTGAGGGAGTAGGACTCACCGGTCTTCTCTGCAAGCAACACAGCAATTCTCTTGTACAGAGCTGACGCACACTTGCTCATGCCGCCAGTCGTAGAGAACACGGCCGGGACAAACGAGGCATGCTCTACATCACGCAAGCGCTGTTCGTACGAACGCTTCTTTGCCTTCTCATGGCGGGTGTAGGCTGCGGAGACGGAGGAGGAGCGATTTGAGGGCGCAAATGGGTTGAAAACCCTGACATCAATATATGTGCGTTCAAATCGTCCTCCCCATATCCCGTTAGCGGCCACGTCCAATCTGGCAGCATCGGCACGAATGGCAGTGCGAAGAGACAGCTGCTCACCCGACAGAGGCTCGAGGTGCGGCTCAACGGAGACATTGGTAGCTACTCTCTTCAGAAGGCCAGCTGTCACATCTCGAATTTCATTGTGGCGAATACTGGGGTACCCACCCGTTGGACAGCTCAAGGCATGGGCGATGGTGAACTGGCTCCCACAAGAGCACGCAGACGGCATGTGCGGTAGTCTCCAGTTGTAGCGGAGATGTAAACCATCCCGAAACTCCGCCTTCGCCATAGCAAAGCCATGGCGTTTCAGGGGTCGGCACGTCAACCACCCTGAGGCTCCCTTTTCTGCTGCAAGCTCAACTGTGCGCTGTTGGTCTGCACTCAGTGAAGAGCATACAGTTGCAGCGTGGGTTCGGAGAGCGTTGCGAGCTGACGTCTGAACTGCCTTCTTGGCTGCTTGTCCATCACAGATAGCATCGCCAAGCGGCATCACTTGCTGGATGATGTTTTGTTGCAGGGTTCTGGTGATTTGCTTCGATGACTGATGCTGAGAGGCCAGCTGGGTCGGGTCAATGATACCAAGGCCCCCGTAACGGCAGGGCAGGGCAAGCACAGCGCAGTCCTCCTCGCAGATCTGACGTCCGGTGATCGCAGGGATCAGTTTGTCCCGGATAGCACTCTCCAGTGGCCCAAAGCTTGGAGCAGCGTTGGACATGGTGCGGCACAGAAAGGACCACTTGTGTTTCAAGCCACTGGTGAATGCCGAGAAGGCAGCCTGCGGTTGAGATGACGCAATGACGGTTAGGCGCTCCAGCTGGCCTATCCAGGATTGGACTTTGCCCTCGACATAGGATTGTAGGAACTCAGCAGTACCAATTGCAGCACCTAGGTAGCGACACCCATCCACACGAATGGTCACCCCAGTGTCCCTGAATAGCTCCTGCGCCAGCCCGAGGACTGCCGGTTTGACGAGGAGAACAGATTTACTCGGGTTCAGGTGGTATCCGTACAAGGGACCTTTGGTGGTCAGCGCATCCCACCAAGCCCGTACCTTCACTAACTTTCCACCAGCACTTGAGTCATCAGCAAACCAAGCCTGCACCGTCCCCTCAGTCGCCACAGACCGCAGCAGGGGTAGGACACCGAGAGCATAGAGTGGCATCGCAATAGGGTCTCCCTGCGTTGTACCTTCACGGGACCGTATCACCTCTCCGCCGACAATTAGGTTGGCAGGGTGCCGGTACGTATTGATAACGATAGCAGACATAGCCGGGCAGAGGTGCTGGATGTTGTGAAGACATGCTTCGCGGTTTAAACGGTTAAACGCATTGGAAGCATCCGCCATCAACAGCGCCTCTGTGTCGTCATCGTCGAAAACAGTCGTCATGGCATGAACGGCTGCCTCAATGCCACTCTCATGTCCAGCGCAGACCTGCAGACTGCCTGCAGCCTCTTGGATATCGTCCCGTATCATAGACAGGATGGCTTTGCCAAGTATACGGCGGAGAACTTCACCAATGCCAATTGGCCGAACCCCGGGATTCTTATCCAAAGGTATAAGCCGGCAAGCAAGGTATGCCTCCAGAGACGCGGGATCGACGAATGTTGTTGCCAGCCGGCGGGCACAGGTAGCCATTGCCTCACAGAGCTCACCAGAGGCACCTCCAAATCCGGTGCACATGCGCCTCCAGGTGTCAGCGTCCACTCCCGACGGGCCTGCTGCTCCATGTGTATTTAGGGCAACGCGGCGGACGACATCTCCAGTTAATGACTCAAATCGGACCGGATGTGGTCGTGGAGGTAAAACCCCTTGAACAATAGCGTCCGGATGGGCGGGTTCTGCCGGCGGGTGCTTGGCAGCCAGAATATCCCGAACAGTTACGCCATCGACTCTATCGTCCAGGTTCAAAACACCGCCTCCGTTGTCCTCTTCCAGTTGTGCGAGGGCCGACCTGAGTTTGCCATCAGTTATCAGGGATGCAAACTTTCTGGCAGTGTCATCATGCCCAGCGCAAGCTTTGTCCTGTCGCCGCTGGTGGGATTCGATCTGTTTGTGTATGGTACGGCATTCTTCTATTAAATCAGAGATGGCACCTGCTCGCCAGAGTTCGAGACGGCGTTTGAGGCACTTCGCAAAGGCTGATGGCGGGGCATGGAAAGGTTTTTGGAGTAGCAGCATCTGGAAGAGCATCGCTACCTTAAATCCCTGACACCGGAATGAGGAGCCATTGCCAAATGCAATGAGGTATTGGCTGAGTAGCTGAACAAATTCCTTTCCGACGGAGCCACTGGGTACGTCAAAGGCGTTCGGTCGAAAGTGAACCGCTTCGTTGTATGCGTTGTCAATGGCAGTCGCACAGTCTTCCGCGGTCGTGGTTCCAAGAGTGAAATTAGTTTGAGGCCACTCGGTGTATGCAGGTATATCCGTGGTGATATGTTGGGAGGTGCGTACATCAGTGTCATGGTCACCCTGGTTGTCAGGCTGTCCTGGTAGAGATGCAAGAGACTGGCTGGAGTCGATGGAAGCTAAGAGTTGCGCTGCCTGGCGGTCAGCTTCATCATCAGATAGCGATGCAAGCTGCAAGCTGCTAGCGGGTGCATTTACATCTACTGCTGCGCGGCACTCTGCGAGTAGTCCGTCCGTGAGGTGTTCAGCCTCATGACCCGTGCTGGAAGTACAGGAACTCTGGTTTCGACCCGTTCCAGGCTCGGCAGCCTCGGATTCTAGCAAATCCCACGCTAGCTGTTGCGAGCTGGTAACGCTGGGTGCTGAAGGGACAGCGTCGAGCACCGCAGGGGGAGGTTCCTCCGTCGTGGCTGCCCTCGCTGTCTGGCTCCGTGCGATCGTCGGTACACTACATGTTGTACTATTAGTACTACTATTACAACTATCCTCGAGCAGGTCCCATGCATGTTGTTGGGAATTCGAAATTTCGGTACGACTCGTACCTGCAGCTGTTCTGGTCGGCAGGCGCGGGGACAGTGCCCCAGCAGGCCCAGGTGATTTGGGAACGTGACGTACCGTTTGAACTCCTACGAGTACGGGGCTGCGCAAGGCAGGCAGTGGCGGCGCGGGAGGCGCGGCTGGAGCAACTGTCGTTTGGGGCTCGGGTGCTCGATTTTGGCAACGATCCTTCGCCGAGGGATAGCAGTTTGTGCAATGGCGGCCAGCCTTGGTGCATTCGCATCTGACACAGGTGGATTTGCCGTTGCACCGGCAACATCGTCCACTACTCTGCATCAGGCACGTTCGACAGGCGCACGGCCGCTAATTACAAACCAGGAAAATTCCACATCGACAGGAGCTTCAAAATCTGCATCCGACCTCAAACTACTTTCAAACGGGACTGTATGTAGTACCAAGAGTAGATAAACAAGAGTGTGCAACTCCGGATGGATTGGCCCACGGCGGAATTTTTTGTTGACGTAATCTTTTCGACGACGCACGCGCTGCGAGCCTTTTGGAGAGTTTTCCCTCGTGCACTTGGCTGGGCTTTACACTACAAGGTCGGTGCCCAGCACGTGCTCTCACACTGCTCTGCGGCAAAGCCGCGTTTCTCTGAAAAAAGGTGACGTAAACAAAAAATTCCGCCGTGGGCGCGCGGTATCTGCAGATTGTGCAGGAGAGATCCGGAGTTGCACACTCTTGTTTATCTACTCTTGGTAGTACTGTATGTAGTACTGTATGTAGTACTGTATGTAGTACTGTATGTAGTACTGTATGTAGTACTGTATGTAGTACTGTATGTAGTACTGTATGTAGTACTGTATGTAGTACTGTATGACAATACTGGAGTTGACGTCAGGGTAGGCACGCGTTTTCTTAGCTGTAGTTTTCGGTGGATTTTTCGGTAGTTTTTCCAGCTTCGGCGCGCCTCTCCGGCAAACCAGCTGATGCAGAGTGCCACTTGTTGCCGGTGCAATGGCAACGGCACCTGCGTCCGATGCGAGTGCCACAAGGAGGGTCGAGGATGCAGGAATTGCCTCCCCTCAAGGAAAAACCGATGCCGGAACGGCAACAGCCAACCGTCATCCCAACAACAACCGCCCACAGCGTCAGGGACCCGTACCGTACCGACGTTCGAGCCAGCTCCTGCGGCCCAACTGCCATCCACGGGAGCCCGCACAGCAAGCGAGGCGGCAGTAGGTCAAACTGGTGCTAGTATGCATGCTGACGATGTCATACAGCGTGATGTGACAACGAGGCCGGCTACCACAACTGAGACCCCAGATCAGAGTCACTCGCCCGTTTCTAGCTCGCAACAGGTAGCGTGGGACCTGCTCGAGGCTGCGGACCCTGGAACGACCTGTACCAGGTGTCCGGACCTAGTGACCTCCGCGACAGTGGAGGATATATCAGTGTCCGACAGTCAAGTGCAACTGCTTGCCTCCCTGGACGAAAATCTGGAGACGGAACAGTCGACTTCTCAACCACACACACACCATTCACCGACACCTGTCCAGCATCCTACCGCCCCACTCACGGCCAGCCTAGAGGGTGTCGAAGACCCCAGCGACACAGGTACCACTCACGCACTGCCTCCGTACCAAGCAGCATGTCATGACCTTCGGATAGGTAGCTGGAGCGCGCAGGAAACTCATCAGATCATTACATCTGCCTACTCGGAGACAGTCCACTTTCGGCCCAACCTCTTTCCAGTGCCCTCAGGATCCGTTGGCTCACGGTTTGTCCGCACACTCACTCTGTACTACAAGATATTCGGTGACAAGGCAGCAGGTGAAGGATTAGCGTTGAAAGCAGCCATGACAGTCACACAGTTAACCCTGCAGCAACCACATCGAGTCCTCGACCGACAAGCACATGTCGAATGCCTCCGAAGACGACTCACCCTCTGGGAAGAAGGCGACATTGATGCACTGATGATGGAAGCCAGAACAATTCAACGGCAGCTAGTGGCGGCCACAAAGGGGTCAAAGTCCAGCAAACAATCAGAGGACGATGCTCGAAGATTCGCCAACCTAGTACACACGGGTAAGACTGGTGCAGCTATGCGCATGCTGAAAGAGACACCCGACAGTGGCCCCATGCGTCTGGATGATAAAGTTGGCAATCAAACTGTCCGTGACATCCTAAAGGACAAACATCCTGCCGCTCAGCCAGTCGACCTGTCAGCTGTGATGGACGGACCAGTGCCCCCCACACCTCACCACATTATGTTCGCTGCCCTGGATCGAACTATGATCCGGAAGGCTGCCCTGCAGACAGAAGGAGCTGCTGGCCCATCAGGCATGGACGCATCTGGGTGGCGACGAATGTGCTCAGCTTTCGGCCAAAACTCAGACCAGCTCTGCGATGCCGTAGCATCATGTGCAAGAAGACTCGCAACCTCCGCGGTGGACCCGGCTGCACTGGAAGCCTATGTGGCGTGCCGACTCATGGCGCTCGACAAGCAGCCAGGCGTCAGACCCATTGGGATCGGCGAGGTCGTTCGAAGGATAGTTGGAAAAGCCATTCTCTACATCACCGGGCCTGCAGTTGAAGCCGCGACCGGTTGCACCCAGCTGTGCGCAGGCCAGGAAGGAGGCATCGAAGCAGCCATACACGCCATGCGCACTGCCTTCGCCGACGAGGCAACAGAGGGTGCCTTGTTTGCCGACGCTTCCAATGCATTTAATCGCATCAACCGGGACGTATGCCTGCGCAATGTCCAATGCCTGTGTCCCGAGCTGGCGACAACTCTTGTTAACACATACCGAAGCCCTGCCCAGCTATTTGTGGATGGCGAGACAGTGTGGTCTTGTGAGGGCACCACCCAAGGGGACCCGCTCGCCATGGCCATGTACGCTATCGCCACAATCCCCCTCATTGAAGAATGCCGTAGCAGTGGAGCCACCCAGAGTTGGTACGCCGATGACGCTACAGCAGCGTCAACACTGCTGCCACTTCGCCACTGGTGGGACATCCTATCGCAGCGCGGTGAGGCCTATGGATACTTCCTCAACCCGGAGAAATCCGTACTACTAGTGAAGCCTGCACATCTCGAGCGTGCCACTGAATTGTTCGCTGACACACGTATCCAAGTCCGCTCAGATGGGTACCGACATCTAGGTGCAGCACTCGGCACCCCGGAATTTGTAGCGGCTTATGTCACGGGCAAGGTGAACACATGGTGCAAGGAGGTTGACAAGCTGTCTACATTTGCCCACTCCCAGCCGCATGCAGCGTATTCCACCTTTACGCACGGTCTACGGCATCGCTGGGCATTTGTGGCCAGGACAGTACCCAACACAGCTACCCTGCTGGAGCCCTTGGAGCAGGCGGTTGTACACCTGCTACTCCCAGCCCTCCTCGGTCGCCCCTCTCCAGGCTCTGCCGAACGGAAGATCCTGGCTCTACCATGTCGCTTGGGTGGCCTGGGACTAATCATCGTCTCTTCGTTAGCAGAACAGTTCCTTTCATCCTGCCACATCACCCAAACGCTGGTTGAGGGAATCCTCTCTGGCATGTCCTACCTGCCCGACGTCACGCAGCTTACGCTGCACAGGAAGTCCGAAGTCCGCAGCCGACAGCGGAATAAGGAGTCAACCATCGCCAAGGATGTCGTCTCAGCCGCTTCACAGGAATTGCAGCGTTGTGTGGAGCTTGCTTCGCTGAAGGGGGCCTCCAATTGGCTCACGTGCCGGCCACTGAAAGTCCACGGCTTTTCCCTCAGCAAGGCTGGCTTTCGCGACGCCATCCATGTTCGCTATGGCTGGGTCCCTCCAATGCTGCCGTCCGCCTGCGTCTGTGGTCAGGCATTCAGCACCGCGCATGCCCTGTCGTGCCCTATTGGAGGGTATCCGTCACTCCGGCATAACGAGCTGCGAGACATCACCGCCTCACTGCTTTCACGCGTCGCACATGACGTAAGTGTGGAGCCGTCTCTCCAGCCCCTTTCCGGGGAACGGATGAGGTATCGTACTGCAATCAGCGAGGATGGCGCCCGCCTAGATGTTGCTGCCAGCGGGGTGTGGGGCGGCCGTTTCGAGAGGACATTCTTTGATGTCCGGGTATTTAACCCTTTTGTCCGATCGAACACCGCTCCCTCCCTCAACAGCACGTTCACTAAGCACGAGAAGGAGAAACGGCGACACTATGAAGAGCGTGTTAGGGAAGTAGAGAAGGCATCGTTCGTCCCCTTGGTGTTTTGTGCCTCCGGTGGTCAAGGCAAGGCTGCCTCTGCTTTCCTCAAGCGCATTGCATCAATGCTGGCCGAGAAGCGGAAGGAACCGTTCTCCATGGTGATGGCTCACCTTCGTTGCCGCCTAGGGTTTGCCCTCATCAGATCGGCGATTGCAAGCTTAAGAGGTCATCGATCCAGGCGAGCACCTTTGGATCAGCAGCTGGAGTGCCCCTCAGCTCTAGTGAATGCTGAGTGTCGTCTGGGTTAACCCTCACCTCTTGTTATATGGCTGTATTGTTTTCGCTATTAGTTAGTTTTCTTTGTTATGATTTCTTTTTTTCTTTTTCTTTTTACCAGGCGTGGGCCATCCCCTGAATTCATAGGTGCCAAACATTCTTTTTCTTTAGTTTTCTTTGTAAATATGATTTCTTTTTCTTTTTACCAGGCGTGGGCCATCCCCTGAATTCATAGGTGCCAGACATTCTTTTTTCTTTCTTTTTCTTTTTACCAGGCGTGGGCCATCCCCTGAATTCATAGGTGCCAACTCTTTTTAATATGTGAGTAGTACAAAAAAAAAAAAAAAAAAAAATGTAGTACTGTATGTAGTACTGTATGTAGTACTGTATGTAGTACTGTATGTAGTACTGTATGTAGTACTGTATGTAGTACTGTATGTAGTACTGTATGTAGTACTGTATGTAGTACTGTATGTTTTTCATATACATGTACTGTAAAAGTAGAAATTTTCGGTGTGCAATATTTTCGGAATTCGCCAAAATTGGCGGGTCGGTGGAGGGAATTTTTCGCTAAAATCCGTTTTCCAGGTAAGTGTACTAGTACTACATGTATACAATACCGGTTGTACCGAAAATTTCGGTGCGTTTTATTTTCGGTAAAAATTGTCGGCACCAAAGTTACCGGAAATAAAACACATCACGGAAAAAATCAGCTTTAACAATACACAGTATAGGTGGTGTAGTGGTTATGAACAGTGTTTAGTCATAACGTGTCCTGATAAGACTAGTTGGTATGAACAGTGTTTAGTCGTAACGTGTCCTGATAAGACTAGTGGTTATGAACAGTGTTTAGTCGTAACCAGTCCTGATAAGATTAGTGGTTATGAACAGTGTTTAGTCGTAACGTGTCCTGATAAGACTAGTCATACTGTCATACAAGGATTAACACAAGACCGGGATTGCGGCTGAGGTCACTAAGCATCGTGCAACTAACAAACCTCCAAGGCGCATGCGCGAACAAACACGCACATTACACACACACCACACAAACATGCACGCACACACACACACACACGTTCACACACACACACACACGTTCACACACACACACACGTTCACACACACACACACACACACACACACACACATGTACATGTACAACTCCAGGTAGCCGTGATCTCGTACTCTCCTGTAAACCGCCTAGGTTCAGTTCAAACTTGAACCTAGCATAGTCTGAGAGCAGAAAGAGTATTTGGAATATCTGAGAGTTCAAATTTTACCAGTAATAATCTTTCCAGATACAAAACACCAAAGCTGAGGCAACAGCAACATTGTCACGTGTACGGAAACAAGAAAAAGCCTGAAACAAATACAAAGAATGGCACGGTCAATTGTACACGATAGTCAGCCAGCGCTGCACACTAAGAAATTTAGCTAGAGGGAAAACAGTTTCAAACAACTAGTAAAACTGGCTAAGTTCACGGTGCAGGCTGGTGGAGGACAACGATCAGCTATGATGTAATTAATTTGTTTACCAGAAGACAACGACAATGAAAATTTTTCACGAAATTTCCTTGTATTTGTAAAGAGCATGGCAAATAGAATGTATGGAACACATCCATCAGATATTGCGAGAACCAAGAAGCAAATTATCAACGAGAAGTCCGTTTACTAATTTCCTAAAATGCCATGCATCTAAACACAGACGTGCGCGCACGCACACACACACACACACACGAGTGGTAGACGTCACCCATCGTGGCTATGCAGACTAGGCTTGCCCGTCACAGCTGCTTTCACACTTCTTCAGTCTTCATGACAATTGTTCATGGAGACGAAACACAAGAGACGAGAACACAACAGCGTCCAGTTAATTTCAGCAAGTGAAAGAACAACAGGAATTACCACATTATGGTGAAAAAAGGACAACAAAATGTTACGAGTTATGACTAACTGTTCCAAGTGAATACCACATTTTAATACTTTGAAAAATCAATCTTGATCACAGGATGAAAAAATCAATCTTGATCACAGGATGAAAAAATCAATCTTGATCACAGGATGAAAAATACAGTGTTGACGACTATGATGACAGCGATGACGACAATGCCAAGAACAACATCGTTTGAGATGTGTTCTCTGTTGAAAGTCAACTATAATCACTCAACAGTTTATCCCTTACCAACGTCTAATGACAACACTATCTTCTCAATTTTTTTCTTTGCCTGGACACATAACAAAACACATAGTCAGTTCAATGAGTGCACAGGGTTGACAGCCTACACTATCGACTACACTGCTGACTACACTGCCCACTGTTATCTGATAGGCTACAAATGAATGAGGGGAATCAACAGAATGGTTTGCCAGATTCACACACATCACTGACAAAGACACCACACAGATCTGAACGTTAACATACGTGTACGCACACACTAGCAATAGAGAGAACAAGATACACAAGACAAGAAATTGGAAAACGAAAAAAATGAGAGTTTTTCGTTGGAGGAAACTGTAGCTATCACCAACACTCACATACCCCCATACCCTAAACACTCTCACAGCCCCCCCCCCCCCCACACACACACACCTACACCCTCACAGACTCCAACCCCTTACGCCATCACAGCTCCCCCCCCCCCCCCCCCACCTACAACCTTCACACCATTCCAGCCCCCACCACTACAACCACCACACCGTCCAAGCCAAGCCCCCCCCCTCCCCTGCCGTCCTCCCCCGCCGTCCTACACATCCTTAACCCCCCCCCCCTGCCCATACACAACCTCAGAGCCCCCCCCCCCCCCCCCGGCCCTGGCACCCTACACATCCTCAAAGCCCACCCCCCCCCCCCCCTGGCCCGTACACATCCCCCTGCCCCACGCATCCTCATAGCCACCCTCCCCTGCCCCTACACACCCTCACAGCCCCCCCCCCCCCCCCACACACAGGGTGGTGGCGTTGCTGCGGATGCGGAAAACTCAGCCTCCAGCCGAGGATCACGCAAACCGTGAATTTGTTTCCGTAAACATGTTGAAGCGTGGCAAGCGCAAGCTGAGTAATGAATATCCTTGCAAAGTGAGTGCTTGCCATGTTACGACTTCAGACATCACAAAAAATTCTGTCCTGGGTACAAGTCACATCTATCTTGCAGTACAAATTCAGGGAGCGAAGTGCATGTGTGTGTCAAAACCGACAACACACGTCAGTACACGTTAGCACGCAAAACACTGACAAGTACAGAAAATCAAAAGCCCGAGTACGCAAAACAGACCCAGCTGGTTGGCAGCTCTAGTTTCGTGCCAGTCGATGATTCAGCCATACTCCACCATTGTACACTCTACACACTACATACATACTCACTCATGAACTACAAAATAAACACATACCTTGTCAGCTTCATGCTGTGTGAGAAGCTGCACACATTCATCATTACCATAGAACTTTGCTACGTCCAATGCTGTGCAACCAACCTGAGTAGCACAACAACACATCACAAGCACAACAACAACAACAGATATACTCATTCAAAAAACGAAGAAATTTACAATCTCACGAAAATGAACAATGCAGCACAACAAGCACATTATCGACGATGAGAACTAGCCAATGACCTCTTGAAATAACTCACATGACAAACAACATCTTCCTCATTGACATCCCTGTCCTAGAACTGTATTCAAGCACTTCAATTCATTTCACTCTTCGAAAAATTTCAAAAAATGTAAAAGGAAACTATGAGGAGAAGGTAAAGACATGATCATCACAGCTCTTCGTCAGGAACAACTGCATGTCTTCCTTGTACTCGTTACAATAACAACAACTCATCACTCCTTACTCGTTCCAACAAACACAATCAAACACTCACTCCATTCAGAGAGAGAGAGAGAAAGAGAGTGAGAGAGAGAGAGAGAGAGAGAGAGAGAGAGAGAGAGAGAGAGAGAGAGAGAGAGAGAGAGAGAGAGAGAAAGAGAGAGAGAGAGAGAGAGAGATAGAGATAGAGAGAGAGAGAGAGAAAAAAAGAGAGAAAGAGAGAGAGAGACAGAGAGTGAGAGAGAGAGAGAGGCAGGACAGTTGAGAAGGACGAGTAGAAACTGTTCACTTCACAACAACACACAATCAAAACTTACCCAGTCAAGCAGTGCAGTATCCGAGGTGACACCGTCACTGTCATGTGACAGTATCACCTTGACAACATTGATCTTCTTTTCGAAGACTGCATCGTGCAGTGGAGTCTGTCGGAACTGTAGAGAAAGAGAGAATGTGATGAGTATTGCTATACAACCATTACACTAACTACTACAACCACACACCGACACAGACCTGGACAACTAGAACAACCACAACAATGCACGTGCACACATGAACACACATGCAGGACCACAGGCACATGAAAAAACATGAAGAATTACAAGTCATTGTGTGCACATGTGAGTCCACACCCATGGACACACATGCACACACATACACATACACACACCTGCGCACAAGAACACACGTGAGCCTACAAGATAACACAGGTTGTACAATGAAAATGTCGTTTCTGATGAACAGATGAGAGTGCAAACATGAACACACGTGGACACAAGGACATACGAGTACGAACGATGAACAGATTGTCTTACAGAAGACATACACACAGACATGTAAGAACTTACAAACTGATATTTCAGTTGAGACAACCAGACTCTAGAGTAACACTATTTCTTACCAAGCTCTCCTGTGCGTTGAGGCAAGCGCCGCGTTCGATGAGCAGTTTTGCTAAACGTGCATTGCCTGTCAATGCACAATGGTGCAAGAGTGTCCTGTTGTTCTGAACACACATACACACACAGACACACACACAGGCACCACATGCGCACCCACACACACATACAAACACACGCACACACACACACACGTACCCACACACAAACACACAGATGAACATGCAGTACATATACACAGGCCAGACACACCAACCAGGAAACAGACGTACACACAGAGACAGCAGCAAAGACGTACACATGCCAGTGAACCAGCACAGTATACTGAACACAGACAATATCTCTTGTCACAATCCAAAACACAACAACTTACGTCGGTCTTATCTTCTTCGTTGACATCAACTGACTTGAAGTGAAGAATATAGTCGACAAGACCTTGCATCATTTCATCACCCAAATGTTCACCACAATAGCAGAGAACAGCTATCATCGTGACCTATGTGATATACAAAAACAGAAGAAACAATTTGACAATTACAACAATGACAGCAACAATACTCTCAGTACAATGCCATTAGGAGTTAGGAAACCTATTGATTGACCTCAGAGGTCAAAACCAGTCAAATTGTCATAACTTTATTCCAACTTGAGAGAAGCTTGCAGCAATTGCACATCTTGTAATGTTATGTCACAGAAACAATTTCCACTGATCATCAGTCACTTGACAATGGTACAGACAAGAAGAAGACGGCGTGTCACCACTTGAACATGCATATACACATACGGGTACGTGATCACACACACACACGTACACACGGACACGCGCACGTGCACACACACACAGGTGCCTGCACCTACACAGACAGACAGATAGACACACACACATACACACACACACACACACACACACACACACACACACACACACCTACACACACACACACGCACATAAACACACATTACATCAACACTCTACTTACTCCTAGTGTGTAGGAGCATTTGCCTTCATGACCAGGTGGTGACAATGTAACTTTCTCTGCTCCAGTACTGTGCAGGAGATGAAGGACGTTGAACACCAACGCCCATATCTCATACATCGCTCGTCCTTTCTCAGAAACTGCATCAGCAAATTTCTTCACAGTTTCTTCAAGATCTGTACCGTACAAACAGACACAACATACGAATGATATTTTCACCTCTTCACTTTTGTTGGCACATGCACAGACACACGGTATGACGTCATAGTGATCACCCTTATTTGGACAGTGGCAAGTAATGACATTTGTCGCCACAGAGTACAGCGTGGTACAGGTATCCTAGCAACCATCATTCACAAACAAACGTCACAATAACCGTACATACAGCTATATATGGTTGTCAGTGACTGTAGCTGAAAGAGGTGAAGACGATCAATGAACGACATCACGGGGCGTCTTCACAACACACTGCAACACATGCAATTTACGTTCTTGAACAAAATTACAGAAACGACCGACAAATGTTACACCTCATTGCTACCACTGCCTACCACAACTCTCGACGAAAGAAAACTACTCCACGCCTCAACAAACAATCAATTTAGGTCACTGAATGGCCGTCACTTTGTGACACGAGACGAGGACAGAGACGAAGGTTCACGACAAACGGCATTCAAAAACAAAGGAAATGAACGACGGCAAAGCGTAGCTATTGGGAAGAAACCTGTTTTTACTCACAGTCTAGGATGGTCCCCTTCCGTCTCGCTTCCATTGATCCAAAGAAACACTACGAACTACTCCCACTCGACTAACTGAATTGCTGGAAATATTTCAATTGAAACTTTACACGACGAGGAAGGGCACTGCTGAAGTAAAACATCAACATGCAAATACTCTAGTCCAGTACCTATGGCTGAGTTTCAAAACCTCCTCCTGATGTTCCTTGGACATGAACAAGACTACTAATGAACTTCAAGGAACGGACGAAAGTCTTGACGAGCAACCAGAAAGTATTCAGCAGCGCGACGGGAAAATGTGAGGGATCAACTGACTGAACCTTTGAACTCTGACCTCTAGTTTGCTAGCGCTCTGTTGATGTATGGAACATTACAGACAGCAGTAGACTGTTCATAGTCTGATACAAAATGTATTACTGTGGATGACTGTAATCGGTACTAACTCTTTCTAGTGCAGTGTTCGCTAGGTACACAGCCTAGCCTACGTAGATCTACGTACACGCGTGTAATTGTTACGTCATAGATAAACGTCGATTTTGATACAACAATATACTGTAAATATACAAAATTTCGGCGCTGCAAAATTTCGGCACTTCACGATTTTTGACATTTCGGCGGCGATTTATTTTCGGCGTGGGGTAGAGGGCATAGTGTATACATGTATAGTGCGACAGATGCTGTGAAAATTTTCATCGGCGTTTTAATTTAGGCGTTTTGGGTCGGTGCCGAATATAGCCGAAATTAAATAGCTGCCGAAAATTTGTATATTTACAGTACACCAAGGACTCTACTTGTAGTCTAGCGACGTCTCACTCTCAGACATCAGAGTCATTGCTGCGTAGCATCTGTGTCTGCGCATAGCACTGGTGAGTAGATCTACTGGGGACTAGACCAGAGACACCACACAACACTCTACAGACCCGAAACAAAGTGCAAATTTGGAATCAACTAAGTGATCAGTACAGGGGCCTATGCAATGCACGGCCGGCCGGTCGAGATGACGACATGATCTGCTGACCCCAAAAACGGTCATACTGTGATCAACCAAGCCATGTGCAAGGGCACAGAAATCTCCACTGCCCAAACCAGTGGAATACAAATGCGACTATGTACCTGGTCTACATGTGGCATACAGTAGGCAAACTCACATTCATTCATACTCTCCTACGTGATCCACAATAGCTGACCTACTTTCTTGTCATGCTACTAGTAGTGCGACCACCACCCACTGCGTTACATCATGCTACACTGTAGTATGTTCTGGTGGGCCTAAACTGAATCCTATGCCAGAGCGCTTCTATCGCCAAAACAGTCTGACAATCAGCACAATTCACTCCATATTATTGAATACGACAGCGTTGCTCAATGAAATCCATTCGCCTCACTCAAGTACGCGCCGGACTTTCCGCAGCCCTAGACCTGCTAACACAGGGCTGGGAAATAATGCAAGGTGCAAACTTGAGTGACGTGACTGGATTTCATTGAGCAGCACTGTACGTGGAGTACTAGATACTTTTGACGTGGCATTCTCTTGAATTCTCTATAAGCAAGTTATACCGAAGGATGTACCCAGAGTGCTTGTGTTGCCTGATGATTGCGTAAGCATGAAACTTAAAGTAGCAGCAAACAAGCCTTGATTGTCCTTGTTGTTCTGTTGTATAAGCAAGTTATAAATATCTACCGCACACATCTCACATGCCTACTAGTGTGTGTTCAGACAATATCCAGTAGACGGTGGGAGAGAGAAAGAGCCACACGTCCATTCAGATGAGAAGTGATCTTTTCAACGCACTAAATGTCACCCATCACACACACACACACACACACACACACACACACACACACACACACACACACACACACACACACACACACACACACACACACACACACACACACACACACACACACACACACACACACACACACACACACACACACACACACACACACACACACACATGACATCACGCACACATACACGCGTACACGCCGGCACGCGTACTTACCTCGATGCGTTTTTGGAGCAGGAGCTGATGGCGTAGTTTGAGCGGCAGCGGCAGCGGCAGGTTGGGTTTGTGTGGCGTCGGTAGCACTAGCTTCTCGTGTCATTTCGCGTCCGTCACAGGACACGACAACATCATTTGAATGCAATGAGGAATGGAACCTGTACGGCATCTTGGCACAAGTCTTTAGTCTTAGGAAAAGCAAAGAATCAGTAGACAGTATGGATTGTACTACAGTGAATCTCAGAGAGACAGTGGAGGAACGACAGCATCTAATGTATGTGATTGAACAAGCGCAGCGTCTCCGCGGCACTTTATTCCACGCATGCGCCTAGTAGTCGCTCTAACGTGGCATAAGCATTCAGCTTAGACACTGCAACTGGTTGGTTGCTAGGAGGTACGTTGCGGATTGGTTGAATTTGAATAGGTTCGTTCTTTGGATTGTTCTTGACAACACGGTGTTGTGACAGGCTTGTGGCTGTGCAGAAAATGGATGGCTTGTACGACTAGCCGGAGTGGACTCTCTGCGTAGAGCAGCGACCTGACAAATCACATGATATGAACAGGTCGACATACAATTGTGCGAAGCCCATCCAGTCTCCGATTATCCTGGCACGTGATTCAAGGATCTTCCATCCCGCGCTGTGTCTGTGGTGACACCAAGAATCTACGTCATGCATAATCCTTGGAGAGCGCACCACATACAGTCCATGCGCCAAGACCGAAAAAGTCGTCTAAAAGTTGTACTTTTTATGCAGATTAGCCACTTTTCCGAGCTGAATATATTCAAATCTTCGTTGAAAAATTGTCAAGAAAATGTTAGATGTCTCGAGTCGTTTGCAATTTTCTCTCCATCAGTGCTCGTTTGCGGAAGTTTTGCTTTCCGGACACCTTGATTGGGCCTTTGACCTTATGGATGTCAGTTGTAGTGGTCGTTACTCATTGTCTCGACGTCGCTGGGAGTGTTCTTGGGGGAGCTGTCAAATATTCGTGAAAATCAGGCAAGTGGCAAAGAAAAATTCGCCAAATTTTTGGGCAAGGTAGTATGTAGATATCAATGCTTTCCTTTGACTCTCCACCGATGTGGAAACACTTCCAGAAGCGTTCATCGGTGTCCGGTTCTTGATGGGGTCGTGGTGGCCTCCACCGTTTGGAACAAAACAAAACCAATGCATTGTCTGTCGTCACCAGTAGGAGACGTATTACATGGCAAAGAAACACACCAGCACCCGTATTCACTCTTGAGGGGCCTGAGATAGAAGCCCACATCATCTTCGTTCAAATGACAAAGTTCTAACCAGGGTCTGCAGACCGCAATTTCAACGTCATTTTTGGTCCCTTGAAAAATGGCCTAGTCAATAGCCTATAGGTAGTTTATGCAGCATTGGCGTGTTCTTCGGGGTTGCAATCATGTTATATTCATCATGAACTTCTCTTGCAAGCTTCGTGCCAAACTGAAAGTTGTAATGTACTCTCAGGACAGCTTGAAGTAAGTTTCAATTCTCAGTGAAGTGCAAAGGTCTGAGTGGAACGAACTTTAAGCCGTGATCGTGAATGTCAATGGGAATATGAGCCAAGAGTCCACAACCCCAAGGGAAAGGTGTGATGGACTCTTAGTATGATCTGTGCACAAAGAACTGCAGTTGAGTCATTGTTTTAGCAACATGGCTGCGTTCTGAGTTTTAGCACATTCTTAGACTCTTATTGTACTGGAGTGTGCACTTTATAACACGTGTACATGTATAACAAAAGCTGAATTACAGAACGGTAGAAAATGATATGTCCCATTCTCAGCTTTGGTTTCTGGCGTTCTTTTAATTATTAGTATTTCGGGCTGCGTGTTCTTGGGCTCCGTGTTCTGTAAAGCGGAAGTTAAGCCTAAAATCAAATTTTCACCAGTTGTAATCTTCGGGGTGCTGAGTCGGATGGTCTCTGTCCAAGAAAGCTGAGACGCTCCCTTCCTCCTTTATTCCCAATCGAACTTGCGCACTTCCACCGAAATTGGGTGACTGCGCCCTACTAGATGAGGATTTGTATGCAAAATGTCACCAAAAGCGCCATTTCGTTCTTATAAAAGCACGGATGACCGCGATTGGCTCATAATTATGTTGTAGTCTTTTGGACGCTGAGTCGACTGGTTTTGGTCCGAAAAGGCTGCGATGTAGCGTTCGGCCCTTATTCCCAATCGAACATGGCTGAACAAGCGGTCACGTGCTCCTGCGTACACAAGTTACTTGGTCACCGCGCCAGCAGGCTACAACTTTCACACCAAGGTTCAAAGGTTCAACTCGAGTGATAGAAACTCGCTCAAACATGCTGTAAGTTGGAATAAGGGCCGAATGCTACATCACAGCCTTTTCGGACCAAAACCAGTCGACTCAGCGTCCAAAAGACTACTAGTACAACATATGGGCCAATCGCGGTCATCCGTGCTTTTATAAGAACAAAATGGCGCTTTTGGTGACATTTTGCATACAAATTCCCATCTAGTAGGGCGCAGTCACCCAATTTCGGTGGAAGTGCGCGAGTTCGATTGGGAATAAAGGAGGAAGGGAGCGTCTCAGCTTCCTTGGACAGAGACCATTGGACTCAGCACCCCGAAGACTACAACTGGTGAAAATTTGATTCCAGGCTTAAATTCCCCTTTAAAGCGAGGCTCTACTGTACATGTACATGTAATGTAAAGAACTAACTTGGTGTGCCCCCGTCAATTTCTACCTGTAAACAACTTCAGCACATACACCAGAATACAGTGCTGAACCAATTCAATTATCATTATCATGCACATGGACCACATGATAGTACATTCGACTGTCCCCCGTGAATTCCGCGGCAGAATATCAGAAATTCCGTGCAGAATTCTGCGGCTAAAAACAGTAAATTCTGTGCTAATTCTGCGAATCCTTCTCTATTCTGCGGCAATTCTGCAAGGAAAATGAGCGTAAAAACAGGTTGAATTTTCGCAACCCCACCGAAGTTTGTTGTCCCTATAAATTCTGAACCAAAATTATGCGAAATCCTGGTCGAAAAAATTGAAAGCTCTAAAATATACTGCCAGTTGATTATGAAAGTCACAAGCAGGTAAGTTTGGCTGTGAAAATACATTGAAAGTCTCCAGAAAAAGCAGTTTTTCTCTCTTTTCTGCAATATTCCGCGGGATTTTCTGAATTCAGCGGACGCTACTGGATTCTGCGGAAATTCTGCAATCCGCGGAATCGCGGAATTCACGGGGGCCAGATTCGAGCACAGGTATTCCCGGGGGGGGGGGGGGGGGGGCTTTACATTATTTCACTTGCAAACACATTGCACGTTACATGCACTTTCGATTCCTTCACTGTAGATCTACATAAGAAAAGGAACAAAACAGCCCAGCTGCAGCATGCATTCTTGATCAATAATCTGGCACACCCTGGGTTCAGTCAACCACATGGTACATGTACTGTAGCAACTAAAAGTGCTTATAGCCGAGACACAGGCAGGAAGTGCTATATGTGTGCTTTCTTTTCCATCTCCTTCACGACGAGGAAACTCAATACAAGTGCAGACTGCCTCTTTTACGGCCAAAGAAACACAGTGTATGGTGAAGAAAGTGTCCTAAGGCCGAGTAAAAGAAATAGCTAAGAAATAGGAATGGTAAAGCTACTAAAAGACTGGAACTGTACCCTTTAATTTAAACAACTTCCAGCTAGTATGTGACATACAAGTCAGTTAGGTTCAACACTATGCCAGTGGATGACAGGGCAGTGCCCAACTCCGATGCCAACCAGCCACGTCATGGACAGACGCACCAATGAGATGGTTAGGGATAGTCGGAGGCGAAAGTTAACCACAAGGAAGAACGGAGAAATTGTGTACAGCTACAAACAGGATCCGGAAACACAAGCTTTCGGTCAAAGGGAATGAATTCTACACGAGCATCATTCCCCATACTTCACAGTCTAGCCAGCACCAGCTTTTACACACTGAATGCCGGCATAAGATAGAGTGACCAAATTAGGACAACATCACCAGGCCTGGCAATCAAACAGAAGATTGTTGTCCATAGACTGTTGTCCATATTCAAGAGCCACATGGATCTGTATGCAGTGACCATGACCATGATACTTGATAGGCACTTGGGTACCCATATGTGCACAGAATATGATTGGAAAAACCTCAACCAAGACAGAGGCACTGAAAATCTGTCTCCAGTGGCTTGTTTAAACACGGCTACGAATCCCACCAGACCAAACTCACACAATCCACTACAAACGAGCTGTAAATGGTCAGCGTGCTGTGTTCGAAACGCTGGACCACGTTCCTCGGCAAAGGAAAAGACGGGTGTGCACGTACTCTTAACCAGTTCAGCCGTGTATGGGATGTGACAGTATTGCCTGTGACCGAACAGCTTGCAAGGAACGAGACAATCCCTCTAGTAACTGCATATGGCACATTTCACAAGGCATATCCTTGGCCTGAGAGTACACCATGACGATTGTTCCTTCATTTCTCTGACCAGTTGGGTCCACACTTGAGGTCCATAATCAAGATGGAGAGCAGCCAGCTTGCTCTATAGGAACGCATGCGACAATGTTCAGTAGACGGCATAATCCCGACTCCTGCATGGACAAAAACAAAATGAAAAGCCACAGCAAGTCATAAGCATTTGTTCAGTGTGAGGAATTATTGATCAATGACCGAGTACTGTAGAACGGGTAATTCTAGCTACTATTAATTTTAGCGTTTTCCCATTGTCAACCGGTTAGCGACGTTTTATTTTAGCGATTTGCATTTTTCTTCATTGTACACATTTTGATACTGCATTCTACTACTGTATGTACAAACCATCACTACCGTGTACTATGAGTGCTAGTACGAGAGAACATCATAAAACATGTGCTAACTAGTACCAAGAGTACATAACCCCCCAGAGTGTGCAACGCCTGATGCAGCTCTGCATAGGGTCTTGGTCGAGCAGAATCGGATCTTTGCGTCATAATACCGTACACATCTGAGGGGAACCCGGGGAGTCGCGGGTACTCTTGGATCAAAAACAATGGTGCCCTGCCTCGAGACCGGCCTTGCGCTGGTGTGGAGTGTACGCATGACATCAGAAGATCCGATTCCGCTCGACCAAGACCCTATGCAGAGCTGGATCGGCGTTGCACACTCTGGGGGGTTATGTACTCTTGCTAGTACTACTAAAGTGCTGGCAACTGAAATCCGACCCCCAGGGGGTCGGATTTCAGTTGCCAGCACTGTACTAGTATTACTACTCACGGATCACCAGTGCACTATTAATGTCTCAACGGATTAGCGACTTAAAACTTTAGCGAAAAATGAGTTGATCGCTAAATTCGCTAGGGTTTTTACGTCGCTAAAGTTACCCGTTCTACAGTAATCGGTATAATCGTTTCAGCCCTACTTGTACAGTGCGTATCGGTTATAGCGTGGTCGTGTAAAAGAATATACTGCCTACAAGAATGAACTCTCATGTTTTCATAATCATAACATGGATTTCAAGTGCACATTTATTCTTAAAAGCAATTTTATCGTACAGTAGAATATATTGGTCCTAAGAATGGACTTTGTGTAGCAAAACATACCAGATTAGTACAAAGTATATCGCCTGTAGTAATAACATCCGTCCAATGCAGTTCCGACCTGACTCGCGTTGGGTTGTAGTGCTACAGGTTCAACTGTTGTGGTCATGTAACTCATGTTGCATAGCCAGATGGTAAGCCTATGTGACTATGACCAGCCGCATGCACAGTAACACTACATTGCATGTACGATGATCTTCCTGACTCCGCGTACATGCACGTGATATGTCACACTTGATTTATCGTGTGTAAGAAATATCGGAAATAAGAATAGAAAGTCGTTTTTCAAACACCCACGCTATAACCGATGCCTACTGTACTTCATAGGTGAACCCAATCGATCCCACGGGCCACGACACGCTGATACCACAGGGTCCACCATATGCCATCTTTACAGGGTTTAATGCGCAGCTTCCACATTCCATACTGGTAACACAACTACAAGCACATGCGCCTCTATGTGAGACCAATCG
Organism: Sycon ciliatum; assembly: GCF_964019385.1. Lineage (NCBI taxonomy): Eukaryota > Metazoa > Porifera > Calcarea > Leucosolenida > Sycettidae > Sycon > Sycon ciliatum. The sequence continues at coordinate 29,433,039 of NC_088644.1, forward strand.
ACCTGCAAAAGTAACAAATACGGCAAAAGCGTGTGTATAAGCGCATGGGCCATTACGATATGGTCCTCTCGTCAGGGTCTGTTCACTGCAGTGCAGGAATATCTCAACAGGAATGTCCCCACTGTGTTGGTGATGTGCAAGCGGCGTGGGTCGGCTAAGAGTGCAGTATGGAATGGTGGAGTGAGTTAATTCACCGAGAAACGATGAAGGTAATAATTGCGCCTGCCGAACACCATGAGACTCCAGAACATGTCTTTGTCTATGGAATAATTAAGAGTGCATACATACTTATTTAATTCTACCCAACTTCCCATGACTACCATGTATGAACTGCGAAATCGGGTGAAGAGCCTCAATGGACATCGCTCTGAGCTACAATTTTGACACTCGTTTGCAGCTGATCTGAGAACGCAATCAGCCTTTTGAAGTGTATCTGTTCACATTCAAAACACCCATTAATATTTGTAACATCGTAGATAATTGTCCTCAAGTTTACGAGAAGAAAATCAGAAATCCATCAGCCATACTAGTTTTCGTGATTCTCGTGTATTGGCGACTAGGGTATTAGGAAAAATTCGCCAAATTTTTGGGCAAGTTACTATCAAGACAATTTTTGCTTTATGAGCAGCCTAGGACAATGGACTATACATACCTGAGGTCTGGGCGGTGTCCGGTAGTTCTTTTTTCGTTCTCACGCCATCAAGTATTTTGGCATCCAAAAATCATAAATTCTGGACGACGCAAAATTGAGAAAAGTGGCTCTGCTGCAACATGACGGACAAATCTCTGGCGGAACGGCTTCCAGATTTTGTTTAGGGACTATCCTAGCCCTCAGCAGGCCAAGTTACAATAGCATTCATGAAAGTCTTCCATGCCAAATCGAAGACGATCAAAATGGTGATTCTGCTCAAAATTGGTCCCAGAAAAAGTCGAAAAAAGCGGCGTCGTCATCTTCATTTTGCATAAAGATTCGGGTCATTTTTGGCCCTTGGCGCATGGACTGAGTTGTGTTCCTTGTCTGGTCTAGTGTGCGTGCCTTGAGTAGGTACTAGGTATGTGTGAAGTACTACATGTAGTAGTACTAGTAGTACGAAGTAGTTCGTGCAATGCATGTCAGAAATGGTATCAAAGCATTCGTACTCGGACTCAAGTGCTAGAATCGGAGCCCTCCGCGCTAGCGCGCGTCGGGCTCCGATTCCGCACTTTCGTCCTCGTACTCATGCTCGATTCCATACGTATTATAGCAATAAAAACTGCTTCATGGCAGTTTTCTAAAAAAAGTTATTGTGTTCTAGTCCATGGCCCCCGTCTAAAAAGTAAGAAATTAACGAAATGTGATAGCCGAAAATTAAAATTTCACACAAAACCTCACAATAATCACAACACTTGAAATGCTGCTTTCAACACGAAACTTGTACTGCACCAACAATTGGCAACATGCAGTCATGCATGCATAGGAAAGAGGATCACGAGGGGAAAAGGTCTTCTACATGTAGCTTTTCATTCTGTGTGTGATTATTGTGAGGTTTTGTGTGAAATTTTAATTTTCGGCTATCACATTTCGTTAATTTCTTACTTTTTAGACGGGGGCCATGGACTAGAACACAATAACTTTTTTTAGAAAACTGCCATGAAGCAGTTTTTATTGCTATAATTTCTTTTGTTTTTTTCTGTCAGTGTCACCAATCAATGGAATGCCCTATATCTATTCAAAATTTAATAATAATAATAAATGATGGCCTTCACATCATATCAATACCGTATTATACGCAGTGATGGGCAAGCCTTTTCTTGTAGAAAATGGCACTAGCATGTTCTGCTGCGAGGAAACATGTGAATAGTGGTGGACCGTGCTTATACTTTTTTTATACGGAGGTCATTCTGTGCATGACTGCATGTTGCTGTAGCAGAATTTCATTTATTTAAGATTTCCCCACCCTCGATCAGATTAATTTGAGAAATGTAACCAGGTGCGTGTCGCAGATGTTTTTGTTGATTCTGTGTGTATAATGGTTTATAATAATGGGTTATCGTGATAAGGTCATCCTGCATCATATTGCACTGAAATCGTAATCCTGTTGATGTCGATACAACTTTTGGAAGTAGTTCAATGACTTCAAACTGTTAGTCCACGATTTTCTAAAACAACACAGCAAAGGAGGAACAATAAACATGTATTAAAATGTGAACAAATACATTGTTGAGTCCGACACCTCGTTCCAACAACTACACTGATCCTGAGGATAAAAGGGGCAAGGCTATGGTTGGAGGTACTGAGAAATAACAAGGCACTACATAATAATAAAATCTTACACATCTTTTGGTGAGTATGAATGATATCCAGTCGAACCTCTTTAGGACGAACACCAAGGGACCGATGGTATTTATTCTGTGAGTTTGTCTTAACCTATTTTATAACCAGTGAATACAATTATTTCTCCAATAGACATACGAATAGATTTCTTCTACAGCGAAAGATTTTAAGCCACAACAACTCATTGACTCGTCTCGTATGAAACAAATGAGTCACTAGAGAGGTTTTGCAAAACGAAAATGCGTACAAACTTTCGTTCTACGTCATGAAGTGCGAAACTTCGCACGAACTTTCTCAACTTTGGACGCGAAACTTGCAGAGAACGCGAAATGAACTGTTGTACACATTTTCGTGAGATCGGGTCATGGCGTACGTGCACTTGGCCCGCGCAAACCACGAACATGTGCAGAACGCAAAGTTTGTGCAAAAATTCGTACACACTTTCGCAAGGACTGTCGCGAAACTTCGGTCGAATTTTCGTTTTGCAGAACCTCTCTACTGAACCCTTCTTTAGCAACATGAGGGCAACTGAAACAACAACAGAGAAAGTACGATACATGTACAGCACATTCTTCCAGGCACTACAAACAGATTGCAGATCGTAATTCTTGCTTTTGGCGGCACGAAACTTTATTTTGGGCAGTGCAATCTCGGCGGTACTCACAAATAATAAATCAAACAGCCCAGACTCGAGTAAACAAATCCAGTCATACAAGTACGATATCTTCACGAGATGAGACTGCATCCATTGGCTTGTTTCGTATGAAACAAACAAGTCTACTGAACCTCTCCACAATGGAGATTTTCCCTGATACGCGAATTTATTTTGCAAACTCGGCCAATGGGTCCTTGAACCTTTCCCTCCAGATTGGGAACTGCCAACGATAGTATGCCACTGACCAGTGCCTTACTTGTAACATACAAATGTACATGTACAATGAATGTGAGTATTTCGACAACACATCTAACATAAGCCTTACCATCAAGAAGGTGAACTCGCGTTCTTGGCACACTGTAGACAAGGGCAAAGAGATAAAAATGGATCTAAATCCAAATAAAATCAGCACACGTTTCCGTACATGAAAGGGTGAGCATAAGCAAAATTAATGAATCGAAGGAAATCGGTCAACTCAGAGATCACCTGTCATCGAGTATTCCGTAAAAGGAGACCTCGGCAGCGGAAAAAGCTAAATTTAGAAAAGAGATCCTGTCAGCTTTTCCATTATTTATTGCATTCCGCCCAAAATCAGCACACTTTTCGTAAATGAAAGAGTCAACACAAGCAAATGAATCAAAGGGAACTGGTCAACTCACCTGTCATTGAGTAATATTCCGCGAAAGGAGGTCTCAGCAGCGCCGAAACGAAATAAGCCAGGCCAGGAGACGAAATATCCGAAACAGCTCATACAAGAAGCAGTTCCAAAGGAGGAAGTTCCTCGCGCATGCACATCCGAACACGGACTGCACTGCAAGCATGCAACACAATGTCTGCCGTGCACGTGCACAGCACGCGGCGCCGGCTACCACCCGTTGGTAGATCTAATACCGAGCACCTTACGTAGAGACTTACGTAGCCTAAGTGAAATACCGAGCACCTTACGTAGAAACTTACGTAGCATAGCGGTGTCGTTTTTCTTGCTATGTGAACACAATAATAGAAAAGCTGACGGGATCGCTTTTCTAAATGTTTGTGGAAGGAAACTGGCATGTTGAAGTTTGATCTGAGGCCAGAGTCAATCGAACTGAGCCACTCCTTTGTGTTGACCCATTGCCTCCAAGTTGCCCAGTTTTTCGCTTCAAATCAGAGGTGGCTCCAAATCGGAAAGGGTTTAGAGTGCACGTCAAATTCACTCTTAGTCTGAAATTAGGTAATTGCTATCGCTCCACGACGGCCAGTACAGAATAATAATAAGCCTTGTGTGTGCTTCTCCATTAGTTTCGATTGGTATGCGGTGCTTTATTGGCGAGAGGCGAGCCGCTGTTTACCTGCGACAAGAAGTTGATTTTTCGAAAGTCGTAAAAATCAACACGTCAAAAACTCACCTGCTTGGTGTGGCGCTTCTGGTCATCGCAGAGCCATGAAATTTTGGCTCGGAGTATAAGTTATAACACATCGTAGTCTCACTGTGACATATGTTTTCTAATCAAAATACTAAGAGAGAAAGTGAATATGGAGTCCGTTCCGGTTTGCAACCTACCGGTATGTCCTATTTGAAACCGTCGCCTTCTACACTCACTCAGCGATCAGATAGACTCAGGCTCGCCGCAGTGCTCAACCCGACTGCAGCAGGCAGAGTGTGGCGCAGACTGTTCAGTGCTGTCCAGTGGCAGTGGCCTGGTTGAGGCTAGACTAGAGTCTAGAGTCTAGTGCATGTGCCACTCCACTCTCCAGTGCATGAACCCGCGATGAAGTACCGCGTGCGTAGATCTACCTACCATACCTATGTACGCGTAGATCTATACTTGGCATTGGCCGGATTTTTTTGGCGACGACTGTGTAGTATCGGAACCAGAGAGCTCGAGAGGGGGTCTATGACTCCCTGGTCGGAACGTAGATCTACATTGTACTTTAGATCTCTTTAGCTGTAACTCAGACATGGCGAGACGCCGCATGTCGGACGAAGAAGTGATCCAGTCCATTATGCCATTTATGGACTCGGACAGTGATGACTGGAGCTGAGATGCGGACATAGCCATGCGCGATCGTGACGGAACAAATTTCGCGGACGTGTCTGCCGTGGTGGATGTCGTACCTACTGCCGTGGTCGCCTTGGACGGCCCTGAGGATATCGGAGATGTCGATATCGAGCTTGAGCAGGGCGCAGCAGCACAAGTAATAGTTACGCCAGCGCAGGACGCAGACACGAACGCTGATCATGAGGAAATATGTTTTGATGCAAAAACTTCAAGTGTGTACAAGGTCGGACCAGACAATTCTCCTGCCTCATGTCGGCCGAAGAAGTGATCCAGTCCATTATGGACTCGGACAGTGATGACTGGAGCTGCGATAGTGAAGACGATGACTCAGATGCGGACATAGCCATGCGCGATCGTGACGGAACAAATTTCGCGGACGTGTCCGCGCCGTGGTCGCCTTGGACGGCCCTGAGGATATCGGAGATGTCGATGTCGAGCTTGAGCAGGGCGCAGCAGCACAAGTTACGCCAGCGCAGGACGCAGACACGAACGCTGATCATGAGGAAATATGTTTTGATGCAAAAACTTCAAGTGTGTACAAGGTCGGACCAGACAATTTTTCTGCAGCACGTGACGATGCAGCTTGGATGACAAGAATGACAAACCTACTATTCCTGAATTCTCTTCACGGCCTGGAATCCCAGTACAGCCAGCAGATGATGCCACAGCATACTGGTTTTTGAACTTATACTTTGTACATGTACTGTAATTCTGGCAGCTGCTCGTCACCGAAACGAACCGGTATACGGCGCAGTGCATAGCCCGTTCCACGGCCGGGCCATTTTCCAGCCTGCGTTCCTGCATACCAGTGACAGGGGCAGAGATGAAGATATTTATTGCTCTGTACTTACTGAGTGGTCTGGTGTACAAGCCCCAAATGAACCTATTATTGGAGCTCTGACGCTACCATCGGCGCACCTGCATTTCAGGCCCTCACTGTGATGCCCAACCATTTCCAACGCATCGTGCAATGCCTGCCCTTCACAAACAGTGAAGCCGATAGCCAGGATGACCGTCTGATAAAGGTAAAGCCATTATTTGATTTACTTGTGGGCCGCTTCAAGCACGTGTACAGACCTAAACGCAGTGCTGCCAAAATTTAATAATTTTCGCCCAAAATCGGACACCGTTCATCGCCAAGGCTGGCCACATGGTGCGAATTTTTCTCCTCTGCAATATTTTCCGGAGAATTCAAAATACCGCCCAAAATACCATGGAAATTCGCTTCGTTGCCATGGTAACTGATCTTGCACACCGAAGTAATCGGTTGCCATGCCTGAATTCTGTAATCCTAGTAATGCATGAGCGTGGTCACACACTGTACAGTGTACATGCCCTCGTACTTTGCACTTCCACCGCCAAGCGCTAGCCTTTTAGAAGCACATGACAGTGATTTGTGCCTTCAGTTGCGCTGAAAAAAGAAAATACAGGACTTCTGAATAGGAAAGTACTGATCCCTGGCATTTTTGGCTACTTTTCGAGCGTTTCCTTTTTCGGACCGGTTTTCGGAAGAGCCTTCAAAAATCGGACACTGTCCGAAAAATCGGACGGTTTGGCAGCACTGTTTAAAACGCCAGATGTATGTGTTGGTGAAGAACTGGTTTTGCTCTAGTGGTGTACTGGGTACCTGGGTACCCGCTCGTTAATCTCAGGTACCGGTAGTAAAATGGTACCCGTTTGGATTTCGATGATCCAGTCAGTACGGAACAACACTGCTGGGATCGTGCATTCCAGGCGGGAGTCAATTATTTACAACTCCACGCTGGATGTCTGCATTGTTGTTGCATTTTCGCATCTAGTAGATCTACCTCTCCAACTAACGGACACAAATCAATTTGAGAATCACAATGTGATATCAATATGCAACCTGTTTTGATGAGATCTCAGTGCCCTGTGGCACAACCCTCGTAACAGACACAAGTTCAGAATTTCTCTTGTTGAATAGAAGGTGTTCTTTATTGATCTGTCCCTGTTCTCGGCAGTTGTGTGATTATAAGGGAAGGTTTACAAAGTGAGTCGTCCATGTAAGGAAAAGCGTACTTCCTCCGCGTCATCGAAATTGTCGCAGTTTGACTAGTGACTTGTCACTTGTTACTGACAACTCCATAAGCTAAGCCATTCAAAACTTATTACACAGTATGACAGTCTGAAGCCTAGAGTAACGTTCCAGGACAGTTGGACTGAGAGTTTTCATGCAGAGATGAAGTCCTCGTCGTCGCTGATGTCAATGGACGCAAAAATATCGTTCCGAAATATTTCAAGGAAGGTTGAAAGTTGGTCGCGCCTCATCTCAAACGCTTTGACTTTCTCCACGGGACAAGAGCTGCTATGCTTGTCGTCTGCTAGCTCTGGATGATTTCTACTTCACCACCAACGAAGCCTAGTACTTCCTCCGCGTCATCGAAATTGTCGCAGTTTGACTTTTGATATAAAACGGGTTTTTTACTCACCAGCACTCGTACCAGAGGCAAGGAATCGGACATAGGCGACGGTCATCAGTATAGGGTGACGGCAAAGTTCTATTTTCTGTTATTGGAAGCTGGAATTTTTGAACTAGACGCAATTTCTTCGCTGATGTCGCTGCGATGGTAATTTCAACTCGCTGAGATCAGTCAGGCGTTGCAGCCTGCACATTTCTCGTGCTTATGGCCATTCACTCAAGCCTCATCACTGTTTTACCTTAGCTGGGGTGAGAATGACTTCGTGGAACAAGTGGCAGCGCTTGGAAAAACATCGAGGGGTCAGCAAGCTAAATGCCTTCACCAGCGATAAAATTTGTCGCTCTGGCCGAGACACTCAGTACATGATTGTACCTGCAAGAGCCGTGTAGACTCTACACGTAGTGCTAGTGTCTGTACTAGTGATGCACGCGCAGGTGCCGTACCATGATACCAGTGAATCAGGGCCGGGCCGGCAGTGATGCTGAAAAAGAGTGCGCGCTGGACGTCATAGTACACTTACCTGCATGAGCTGTGACCACACAGCTAAAATAAATGGGCATGCCGCGGCTAAAAAAAAGTTCATTTCAAGATCGAGGTGATTCCGCCGACGGTAATCAACCGACCTCGCAACGATCGTGTATTCTTACTAGGCTTCGTTGGTGGTGAAGTAGAAATCATCCAGAGCTAGCAGACGACAAGCATAGCAGCTCTTGTCCTGTGGAGAAAGTCAAAGCGTTTGAGATGAGGCGCGACCAACTTTCAACCTTCCTTGAAATATTTCGGAACGATATTTTTGCGTCCATTGACATCAGCGACGACGAGGACTTCATCTCTGCATGAAAACTCGCAGTCCAACTGTCCTGGAACGTTACTCTAGTCTTCAGACTATCATACTGTGTAATAAGTTTTGAACAGCTTAGCTTATGGAGTTGTCAGTAACAAGTGACAAGTCACTAGTCAAACTGCGACAATTTCGATGACGCGGAGGAAGTAAGAATACACGATCGTTGCGAGGTCGGTTGATTACCGTCGGCGGAATCACCTCGATCTTGAAATGAACTTTTTTTAGCCGTGGCATGCCCATTTATGTTAGCTGTGTGGTCACAGCTCATGCAGGTAAGTGTACTATCACGTCCAGCGCGCCCTCTTTTTCAGCATCACTGCCCGGCCCTGATTCACTGGTATACCATGGTACGGCACCTGCGCGTGCATCACTAGCACTACGTGTAGAGTCCACACGGCTCTTGCAGGTACAATCATGTACTGAGTGTCTCGGCCAGAGCGACAAATTTATCGCTGTTGCGGGCATTTAGTTTGCTGACCCCTCGATGTTTCTCCAAGCGCTGCCACTTGTTCCACAAAGTCATTCTCACCCCAGCTAAGGTAACACAGTGATGAGGCTTGAGTGAATGGCCATAAGCACGAGAAATGTGCAGACTGCAACGCCTGACTGATCTCACCGAGTCGAAATTACCATCGCAGCGACATCAGCGAAGAAATTGCGTCTAGTTCAAAAATTCCAGCTTCCAATAACAGAAAATAGAACTTTGCCATCACCCTATACTGATGACCATCGCCTATGTCCGATTCCTTACCTGTGGTACGAGTGCTGGTGAGTAAAAGTTAAATACCCCGTTTTATATCAAAAGTCAAACTGCGACAATTTCGATGACGCGGAGGAAGTACTTAAGTAGTATCGTCCTTTTTACGGAGGTGACACAGTGGATGGTCAAACGGGTAAAGCACAAACGAAAAGGATGCTGCGAGTTAGTGCAGTCATGCAGCAACATTCTCCCCCATGGTAACAAACCGTGGAAGAGTTAACATGAACATGTAAACAGGAAGGGAAGCGAAAAAGACTATATTCAAACCTAGCAACTATCGTGCTATCCGAGTAGAAACAAAGGTGGATGGTCCATGGACGCACAAAACAAAACAAAAACAAGAAAAAAAAGGAAAAGAGAAGAAAAAAACAGTGCAGCTAGCTGCAGCGCAGAAGTGCGGGAGGCATGAGAGCTCTACGACAGCACGTCCGGTCATAGAGCATGCGTGAAGTGCGATCTTGATGGATCCAACGAGCCGCTCCCAGGCTCCGCCTGTGTGGGGTGCCGCCGGCGGGGCTTCATTCAGCTCCCGAATGGCCTGGTGGAGCTCTTTGGCGGCGCCTTTGAAGTTGGTTCCGTTGTCTGAGTGGATCACCAGTGAGTAGCCTCGCCTGCTGATGATTCGCCGGATAGCCATTAACGTTGAGTCGGTGGACAGGTCGTGCACTAGCTCCACGTGAATGGCTCGGGTGGCAAGACAAGTGAAGAGAGCGCCGTACCGCTTCTCATGTCTGTGCCCAACAGTGACAGACAGCGGGCCGAAGTAGTCCAGTCCTGTCTGTGTGAAGGGTCGCTGAAAGGCGTCAGTGCGGCACTCTGGCAGGGCAGACATGATTGGTGGCTGCGGTTTGGCACGGAGATCCTTGCAATGCTGGCACTCGCTCCAGGTGCTTCTTACCGCTGCACGGATACCGGGTACCCAGTACTTCTGACGCAGCTCGTTCACTACGCGATCCTATCCTTGATGTAGTGACCAGACATGGTGTTGCTGCATAAGCAGCCTAGTGAAGGCGTGTTTCGGCGGGAGCAGTACAGGTTGGCGCAGGTTCTTGTTTCCAACCGTTGCGTTCCGTACGCGACTGTCAGAGCGCATGATGCCATAGTCGTAGATGAAGATTGTCATCTGGACCAGGCGCCTGTCCTTGTCCACTGCCTTGCCATTGCGGAGCGTAGCGAGTTCTTCGGGGAAGCCTTCTGCTTGTGCAGCTTTCCATCAAAAGACTCCGCGGCTCGCAGCTCAGGGGACTGTCACCGACGGCTTGGCAGCGTCTCTTTCTCCGTGTCTCAGGTGGCGAGTGAAGCGTAGCACCCAGACGGTTGCTCTTACCAGGCGACACCAGTTTGAGAATCGTTTGATCTCTGGTTGTACTGCCTTCGGGTTGGGTGGCTCTGAGCTGTCTCCGGCTGCTGCGTTGTCGCCACTGAACGGATGCTTCAGCTCGGGATCATCAAGGTCCGGCGTACGAGTCTCCTCGGCAGGCCAGCCTGCTTCGCCTTGCCTCAGATAGTCCGGGCCGCCCAACCAGCGATCGTCCGGCTGCAAGCGCTGGGCAGAGATGCCTCTAGAGAGATCGTTAGCTGGGTTCTCTCTTGTTGGTACCCAGTGCAACTGGTCTACTTCAGTTGTGTCCGTTATTTCCGCGATCCGCTGGGCCACAAATGGTTTGTATTGTCGTGTGTCCGAGCGTATCCACAGCAACACCGTTCTGGAGTCCGTCTAGAATATGACCCGTGGAATTGAGATACACAGCTGCTCCCGGGCGGTACAGGATAGTCACGAGGCGAGGACCGCGGCCTGGAGTTCCAGACGGGGTATCGAGGCCGGTTTTTTGGAGCAACGCGTGCCTTAGCTGCGACTAGGGACACTGCCAGCTGAGTACCCTCGTTCGCTACTCTGAAGTACGCAGCGGCGCCATATGCTTTCTCGCTTGCTTCTGCGAACACGTGCAGCTGGATGTCTGTAGCGACTGCAATCAACGGTGTGTAGCACGGTGGCACTTCTACGGTGGCCACTTGGTCTAGCTCTGCCGCCCAATCGTTGCCTTGCTCCGTGGAAGGGTGATGTCGTCCTCACGCCAGAGTAGCCCCGTTGGCCACCGGCGTCCGGTGCGTGTGGTGAGAGTATCTAGCATCTGGAGTGCGCGGTCGTCAGCCTTGCTGCGAATTTCTGTGGGCTTGATCCCGAAGGAGTCGAGGGCGAACTACTACTTGATCAGGTCTTGGAGGTCGCTAACGAGACCCCAGTTGGACAGAAGCACGCCTTCGTCGATTCTGTAGTGGCGGGCACTCATTTCGCCATGAACAACCCACCCTCGCTTGGTATGTGTAGCTATGGGTGCGTTGGTGGGCCCTCCGCGGTCACCCGTGGTGCGATCAAGTTGTAATGGTCTTGTCCGATTAGGAGTCTGGGCTTGGCGCAGAGCAACGTTGGTAGGTTAAGTCCCTCCAGGTGGGGGCAATTGTTGAACCGTTGAGGGTTCATTTATTGTGTTGTCAGGTTGAACTTGGCATGATTGTGGACTTTGGTTAAAGTGAAGCTGTCCTGTATCTGCCTGCCAGCTACACTGAATGTTACTACCTTGGAGCTGGACTCCTGGTGCTGCTTGCCATCCGTCCACGACAGCCTCAGGGGCCGAGTTGGTCCTGCAAGCCCAAGTTCCTCCGCTAGTTCGCTCTCAATCAAGGGCACTGTTGCGCCTTCGTCCAGGAGTGCATACGTATCAGCCACTGTGTCTCCGTTTCGTACCGTAACCGGAATCACCCTCAGCAGTACCCTTCCACTGTGTTCCGACACGTGGGTTGCCGACGTGTACCGGTATGTCATCTCCGATGTGCGTTCTAGCGGTGCTGCACTTCTGCGGCCATCGCGTTGTAGTAGAGGATGGTGGGGTCTGTTACATGAGCAGGCTTTCTACTTGAAAACCCTCGCTAGGTGGCCTTCGCCAAGGCAGCAGAAGCACAGCCGTTTGTCACTAACGAACTGGCGGCGGGCGTTAAGTGGTTCCGCGGGTAGCCGGCGGCAGCTATTTGTGGTGTGCCCCAATTTGCTAGAGAAGAGGTGATGTGGCTTACTAGCGCTGACCTCCAAGACTGTGAGCGTTTGGCCTGTGCGTGGAGTGGCATGAGTGGCGTCACATGGGGTCTGCTGAGCGACTAGGCATGCAGCCTTGGCCCTCTGTTTAAGCCAGGCAGAGAAGGTGTCCAGGTGCATGTCTACACTGGTTTTGAGCACGTACTCTCCCCACTGAAACCGACCCGCGCCCCCCCCCCCCCCCCCCCCCCAGACGGCTTGCCAACTAGGTCCTTGAGAAACTGAGGGTTGTAGGGGTGGCCGGTGCACTTTGTGCTGCGCAAAGTGGCGACAAGGTTGCGGTACAGGGCGCTAATCCCAATCAGTGCCACGATGGCCTCCTCCGACTTCATACCTCTCTGTGACTTCTTCTTCAGAGTGAGGTTCTGGACAATCTGGACAATCTGGTCCGGCCGGATGAACCTGATCCTCAACATGGAGATAACTTCCCCCACATTGTCGGGGAGAGTCATCATCCCCTGCACAACTTCCTTGTCTTTTCCGCGCAGTGTTTTCTGTAAGCATCCAAGATTCTCACCGTTTAAGAAGCCTCACTCTGTAGTCGTGTGTTCCAGCGTGAAGATAAAGGCTGGCCACTCGTCGGCATGTCCAGAGAACTGAAGCAAGTCCTTAGCAGTGGACTGCCTTGCCATGAAATGGTGTGTGGTGTGATTCATGGCGTGTGACTGCCTTGCAGGGGTAGGACGTGTACCACTGGGTTCGGTACCTGAAGCCCGCTCACCTTGGTCGTCCAGCAACAGATCCTGGATTTGCCCATTGGCTTCCTCCAGCACTGCTCCAATGTCCCTCTCCGCTCGCTCGGCGCGCTGTGCAGGGTCAGCTAGGCTAATGCTATCCGTGCATGTCAGCTCCTATCCGTTGCCGGTCTCCCGTGATGGACGGGACAAACTGGACCGGACGCTGGCATTACTGCTGCCGCTTGACCAGTTTCTGTACAACTTCTTCTGGAGTCCTAGCTTCTTGCGGATCAGCTTTCGCTCTACTTCTGCGAGCTCTTCCGCGGCGATTCATTCCGCTTCGGTGTCGAGCTCGTCTACTCGAGTCTCTACTTAGTTCGAGTGTGGCGATACCGGACCCTTTCCGCAGAAATTCCGGCTCGAAGGACCAATGTTTTGGTGAGATCACAGTGCCCCGTGGCACAACCCTCGTAACAGACACAAGCTCAGAATTTCTCTTGTTGATTAGAAGGTGTTCTTTATTGATCTGTCCCTGTTCTCGGGAGTTGTGTGATTATAAGAAAAGGTTTACAAAGTGAGTCGTACATGTATGGAAAAGCGTAGTATCGTCCTCTTTTTCGGAGGTGACACAGTGGGTGCCCAAAGGGGTAAAGCACAAACGAAAAGTGTGCTGCGAGTAAGCGCAGTCATGCAGCAACACAACCTGAGAACAGATGAATAAAAATATGGTTTGATGTGAAAATTGCGCAAAAAATTAAAAAGGACTGCTGAAGGCAAGCCCTTCTGGAGCATCCCAGTACTCGAAAAGCGCGCGCGCAACGCAGCTTGGGCCTTCGAGTGCCCAAATCTGCCTCCAAAGCCGGCCACGACCGTCCAACCGCTCGCGGGTCCATTTTATGGAACACCCTGCCATCCGACGTGCGTGGTATTACCCAGTACCACCAGTTCAAACAAGCCTGCCTCCCGTTCTGTCTTGCTAGCAGTGGCACCCACTACTGAACACTACAGGAATCTTTGAACGTTTGCGGTACTCCACAGTACCAGTCATGTGCTGTTTACCGCCTCCCCGTTGTTGTATTCTAACGTTAACGTTATTCATTGACTGAGCGTTCTTTACTTTGTACTACACCCTGCTATCATGTTAGGCTATTTCCTACAATATTTTACTGTTTCCATTCGCTTTCACCGCCCGTTTGGTTCTGCGAATTCAAATAAAAATGTACCTACCTAAGGGTACCCGTTCACCCGCCCGTTAAGAAAATTTCGCGTTTTGCTTTGCCAATTTTTCCTAGACCTTGGTTTTACCCGCGTGTGTATGTGTGTGTGTGTGTGTGTGTATGTGTGTGTGGGGGGGGGGGGTGCGTGTGTATGTGTGTGTGCGTGTGTGTGTGTGTGTGTGTGTGTGTGTGTGTGTGTGCGCATGAATCCCCTATAGGGGAGGGTTCACACCACTATAATAGGGATTCACACACCTTCACCTTTGTTTTTGTAATGTTGTGTTTAAGGATTCTCCACAGGCTTTAGCCTAAATAGAGGGAGTCTCCGTCAGCAGCTTTAATATGGAGAAAAAGAAGAAGCTGAGGAGAAAAATAAAATTAAAAAGATAGAAAGATGCAGGGTGGTAGTAATTTAACTCAGTGCTGTATGATATCGGTGCTCTGAAACCAGAGGGCTCAAAACAGGTGATAACAAAGTGGGTGCGGACAAGAGCGATACAACATGTTGGGCTGAATACGGTGCGAATGGCAGCCGGGAAGAAGTTCCATGTGACGGTGGTGACAAATAGAAAGGTGGCATGGGTGTGTGTGCTCTCTAGCAGGCGGGAGTAGATGTTGGTGGCGCCTGAGAACGAACAAAGTTTGTGTCCACAGACACAGGGAAGAGGATCAGGAGCGGGCCGTGGCGGTGGAGTGCTGCTTGCAACTCGTCTCCAGCCGGGACGGGACGATCTTCGCATCTCTCAAGCTAAGTGGTCACACCGAGGTCCGCCACGTTAGTCGAGACCACATCTTGCCACCATTTCTTCGGGCCGTGACGAGGCCGGGGAGCGGGGGGGGGGGGGGGGGGGGGGGGGGTTGGGAGGGCAGCTCACCAAACAGCAATTGTTTTAGTGTGTGCGAGTCGTCCACCCTGCCGACATGACCTAGCCAATGAAGAAGGTGGCGACAGATGGCCCAGAATCTGCGAAAACCAGGCTTAGGGTGAAAATCATTTTTTTGAGAAAAATGATGTTTTGTAAAAAGGTGGTGTCGCGTGGACGATCGAGTGCAGTGAAGTGGAACCAAAGAGAATCTCGCTTGTTTGAAGAAGTAGCAGTCATGGCAGGAAGGGTTTCAGCAGTCAGGGAAGTCAAAGGGCTTCCGGTAGAGTATTCCCTGCTACTCCTCTAGTCACAACGAAGAGTTTTTGAGCTGATCGAACGGATTCCATCTCCTACACTCAGGGATGGCGAAATTTCTGCGCTAGCTGCTGCTTGCGGAAAATGGTGAAGAAATCGTCTCCAGTTAGAGTCGTGATGGTGATAGCGAGGAGAACCTGGACGACATCGATCCAGCCAATCGAAGTACGGAGATACTAGCTGTTTCTAGGCCTCATGCAAAGGGAATACGCGCAGCGGAGCTCATACGTTTGCAGCAAGTTCACGAGGAAAATGGCTTGAAGCGCAGTGTGAAAACGGTTTTGAATTGAAGTCCTTGGCGATGAAGTGCTACTGAATGCCAGGCGAATGAGCGAGCAGATCGAGAGGCCCCCACTCGAGACTTTCCTCGCTGGACAGCTAGCTGCAAGGGATTATACGGCGTGCTGATATTTCACTTGCTGGTCAGCACCAAGCAGATACTGCAGCACGCCAGCACACTATGCGCTTACTATGAACAGCGGAACAGTTTGAAAGGCTGTGTTCTTGCTTGTTTCTGAACAGTTGTACTAGATTCACTCTTCAAAAGGTGCCATCTCAACTGGAGTCGGGTTTCCTTGTGGTGTGTAGCGCCAGAGCATGCCAGTACATGTATTCAGCCCCAGAATGTGCTGAGTGAGGAGCAAACAAAATTCATGCAGAACTGTGCATGGCCACTACAGCCTGCAGCACCAAGGGGCCACAACAAGCCTGCCCCCACATGCCTACCTTGTCATGTCACCTAAACAAAAATCATCCATGTATATGTCTCTTTCTTCAGTCTGGTGGATCTCTCTTCATTTCTTTCCTGTTATAACAATTTTGTGTTTTTTTTTGGATTTTTTAACACAATACCATGGTGTGTTTGAGATGCTTTTAATACCACTATGAGTCAACCCACACCTGTAATATTTATTTTGTTTCCTGACCCCCCATGCCCAGTAGAAGCTGAAAATGGGAAAAAGTCATTTTGTGAAATTTCACCCTAAGCCTGGTTTTCGCAGATTCTGGGCCAGATGATGCTGGTGATGTCAGGGTCAACACCGAGTGTAGCCGCTAATGTGGTCGTTGTGATCCGATCATCCCACTGTTGACGACGGCTAATACCCATGTTGGACCGAATACACTGATGGTGAAACGTGTTGAGCTTCTGGAGGTGGCCTGCCTATCTGGTCCATGTCTCCGCACCATACAATACGGTGGTGAGGATCACAGCCTCATACACATACCTCTTGCTGCGAAGCGACAGGGTATTGTTGTCAAAAAACGGGTGCTTTCAGGGCTCCGAACACAGCTGAGGCTTTCGGAAGGCGAGAGCGGACTTCAGCACAGGCAAGACCATCCGAGGTGAGCACACTGCCAAGGTAGGTGAATTCGTCTACCACTTTAATAGTGTCTGCCCCTGCAACAACGTCATTGCGATCAGCAGTCTCACCTACGGCCATACCCTTGGTTTTTCTGACACTGACCGTTAGGCCCCAGCTGGTTGCACAGGTGATGAAGCTGGATGTCATCGCTTCAAAGGCAGGCAGAGATGTTGCATAGAGTGCAGCGTCACCAGCAGACTGTGATTCTGTGACCTTTGATGTCAGGAGCTTGCCCTTCGCCGTTCGATCACCAACTAGCTTCCTCCCAACTTTATATTGAAGGGATATGCCAGCGGCCGGACATCTGGACGTCCAACTGGCAACGACGGCAGAGAAGTACAAATTGAAAAGCATTGGTGCGAGAGTGCAGCCCTGACGCACTACATTCAGCTTGCTCTCCACCCGAACAGAACTTGAGCAGGAATACCATTGTGGAGGGACTGGATGAGGCGGAGAATTGCCGGCGGAGCACCAATCTTCTGGAGAACCTGCCACAGCGCTCCACGCTGTGTACTGTCATACGCCTTACTCAGATTGACGAAAAGGACATATGCATCTGAATCATGCTCCAACGTCTTCTCCATCAACTGCCGTGCGACGTACACCATATTGATGTAGCCACGTCCCTTTCTGAAGCTGCACTGAGAGTCTGGCAACACATCTTCAGCGATAGCTTTCAGGCGGTCCTGCAGAATACGGGCAAGCAACTTGCCTACAACGTCCAACGGACTGATGCCGCGTCAGTTATCACAGTGGTGTAGATCTCTTTTCTTGGGGATGGGCACAACCACTGCATCACCCCAATCATCGACTAGAGTGCCTTCGAGCCAGGATTTACGCATGATGGTCAGGATGCGACTGTGTAGGTCTTTGCCACCATGTAGGACCATGTCCGGTAGAATGCCCGACTGACCGCCAGCTCTAGCCGCTTTCATGGTCTGCAGTGCAGCCTCTAGCTCAGCAACAGTGGGTGGCTGATCCAGCTCAGGGATAACAGGGCGATCCGCCATTATCTCGACCACAGCTGCGTCAAACTCACTCTCAACGTTCAGAACACCCTGAAAGTGCTGCAGCCATCTTGTGCTGACAGCGGCTGAACCTCATGTCCATCACTCAACGTGCCATCTTCCAAATGCACAGTAGACGGCTGCATTGGACGGCGGCCTCGATGGAGTGTCTGCAACTTGCGGACTGCAAGCCAACAAACGGAACAATTGTTAGCAGCATTTTCAGCTTGGGATGCGATGTCTTCAATCCAAGTTTCCTTGGCATTCCGTACAGCCTTCTCCATCTCACGTTGTGTCTGTGGAAGGTTCTTGCGTGAAGACGCAGTGTTCTTCTGAAACATGACATCTCCAGCGGAATTCTTGATATCAATCTGCGGAAGAAGCACAGCCTCACTCGCCTTAAACCAGTCGCGCTGCCTGCCTTGCCATGCTCCCAGGACATCCTCTGCCTTACTGCACATTATATCCTTCACTGCTTGCCGATGGTCAGCTGCAGTGTCCTCATCAGCAGTATCAGGGAGGTTGTCTGAAATTCGCTCAGCTTATATAACTCTTGCGAACAGCCGGGTCAACCAGCTTTCCGACAGCAACAGGTGCGGGTTTCGGCACAGGACGAGGGCTGCGGCACAGGACGAGGGCTGCGGCAAATTGGACGAGCAAGTATAAGCTTGCTGCGAACTATGT
>NC_088644.1:29451515-29459015 GCF_964019385.1 Sycon ciliatum
ACAACAACCCGGGCCAACGGCCGACACCCCCTGAAATCTCCAAAACTCTGGGTGAACTCTCACTCTCTTTCACCACTATAAACAAGATATGATTAGCCACAGCAGATTCCTACACTTTGACATTACCATTGTATTATTTCACCTCACGGCATTTTGAGTATTTCTATTGTGTTACTCATTGAATTACCGTGTGTGTTGTGAATGCGCAACTTGCTTTACTTATTGCGTTGATTTCATTTCTATCTCCACGAAAACTGTTTTTAATAATTATGATCATGCGTGATACTTATCTATCTATCTACTTAAATTTGTGGACAGCAACTGTTTCGCTCTGTTAGAGCTCCTCAGCACAGCTCAGAGGACCGAAGCGCAGCTCTATCTATCTATCTAACTACAAATATTACACAGCAATGAATCAAACAAGTCTCTCTCCGCTGTGGACTTTAGACAACTGTCTATCTATCTATCTATCTATCTATCTATCTATCTATCTATCTATCTATCTATCTACACACACAACAGAGGCGAAAGGCTGTGTTAGCTGTAACTTAAAGTTTCACGCATCGAGCGATCATCAGACAGCAGCATTCACTATCGAATTCTCTACGAGCAGGCCTAGATATTTGATGCTAGTGTGGAAGTTAGTGCATATGTGCGAAGTGAAGACGTGGCATTGGGACAATGGTATTGAGTTGTTTTGTGAGAGTTAACGGATAAAGGTGAGAATAGAGGCGATAACAGGGCAGTGTTACCGAGTCATTAAAGGCGATAGCGACGGTAGCGCAAGACCACAGCAAGAGTGAAGAGGGAGAGAGAAAGCACCATGGCGCCAAACCTGGTGCAGGTTGCGCCATGTCGAAAAACTCACGTAACTGATGGTGAGAATCTGGACAAGTAATACTTGTTCTCGTGTCTGCATTTCGACACCAACTCCGACCTTTTATTGATGTTGACCGTTTTGTCTGCTTCCAGGATCTCCAGTTTCTCAGCAAGGCATAGGGGACACCGCTTGGTCGCGTTCGAGTAGGCTTGGGCCTTGGTGACGACGGCCCATTTCACAGAGTGCGGAGTGTTCTTCCGCTTGAGCTTCCATATGCACTTGGACAGCTCCGTGCTTTTTTCCATCCTCTCATGCCTCGTCGTGCTCATGTGGTTGTTGTATCTCTGTTTAAAGGGTGGTTCCGTTAGGCCGAGGTACTCGTGCCGCTGCTCTCTTCCGGTGTGCTGGACTGTTGCCTTGTACACGATGCATCGTACTTGGCAGTCGCCGTCCATTGGGCAGGTGCTTTTGTCTCGGCAGTTGCATCGTTTGTCGGGGACGTTCTTGTCCTGTGTTTGTCTCTTCCTTTGAACATGGTTGTTGTGGGATTTGACTATTGCGGACATATTCGGCATACATGAATAGCTAACTTTGACGTTGTTGCGGTTAAATATCTGACGCAATCGGCAGCCGTGAGGAAAGTGTGTGTCGAGGAGTCGGAGGAATTTGTGTGCGATGTCTGTGGCCACGTTCTTGCTAAAGGGTGGGTTGTACCAAGTGATGTTGCGCCGCCTATTTTTCTTTCTTCGTCCTGTCTCCTCCTTCCTCTCTTCCATGTACTCGACTCGTTCCACGTATCCACTCTCTCTGAGGGCATCGTTGTACGCTGGTGCCGATTCCTCAAATATGTGTCGGTCACTTGATATGTCTGTTAGTCGTCTGCTGATTGTCTTTGGCAATTGCTGGATGATGGCCGGTGGGTGATTGGAAAGTTGGTGGACATAGACGGGCTTGTTGTTCGGCTTCCGGTATGGCTGGTATTTCCCTGTTGACAAATCCAGTGTCACATCCAGGAAATCTACCGTCTTCATGCCAGCGCTGATGGTCAGTTTCAAACCGAGATTCGTGAAAATCTGGCATATGGTTTTTCTGGCGCGGTCTGCTGTACTGCCCGTCGCATCTCTGATCACCGCTAGTCCATCATCGCGGTACAATCCGATGTCTGCGCTGTCGAACTCCTCCGATAGCTTTGACAGAGCATATGTGCCGACCAGTTCGCAGACTTCTGCACCGTCGAAGCAGCCCATGGTCACGTCGAAAAGTCCTCTCCCGTCTTTCTTCATCCACTCCCGATCACTGTTGAAAAGCAGGGACTTCCGCGAGTGCATGACGATTTCCTTATCCTGCTGCGTAATGTCCGTGTACTGTGTGGCGAAAGTGAGCGCTTGTCCGAGTAGGTCCTCGGATATGGATGGGTAAAATTCTGCAATATCAAAACAGATAAACGAGCATGTGGATTTGTTTTCTAATCTTCGGAACCACTCGATCACTGCTGTTGTATTTTTCCACGAATTGATGTTGAGTTCTGATCGTACTGTCTGGACAATTCTCTCCATGATGCTTTTACTGACTCGGCCAATGTCGCTTTTTGCAGGGTTGATCAGCCGGCATGGAGTGCTTTGCTGAAAGTTTTCTTTGTGGTCTTTTAATGTGATGTAAGCATCTTTCCTCGCCATTGTTTCGGACCGGTTAGCTATGTTGAGATCCTCTGCGATCTGCTTGGCTTCGGCATTGACGTCGTCGTAGATGTGGTCAGGTGCATGCCGATAGTGCTTGGTCACGTTATCTGTCAGTAGCTTACTGTAAAGATCTGTGTCCACCGAGTACAGATTCCTTGTTTTATCCGCCGCGACTAGCATGTCATCGGATCTCCGGATCCTTGACAGGTCCTCTCTCATCCTTTCTTGCAGCGAGTCGTTAACGCGGCGGAACTTGACGTTTTCTACCATACTCCATAGGTCCTTCTCGAACTCGATCATGTCGTCTATCTGCGGCGGGCAGTTTCTGGTCTTGAATCCATAGGTTTCCTCCTGGCAACTGTCCTGTTCATCTTTGCCCTTGATAAAGAAAAACGCCCTCCATCTCATTCGCTTGATGAGCTTTTCAGTCATCTCCACCACTCCACCAGTTTCAGCTTGTAGGTCCGCTCAGTAGGCAGAGGGATGTTCTTCATCGAGTAGTCAATGCTGAACAACCTTGGTCGATCCATTCTCCGTTAGGTTACAGCTAACACAGCCTTTCGCCTCTGTTGTGTGTGTATACTGCTCTGTACATTCGTACATTGAGCACTCTACCTCGAGCTTCCAGGACCGGCCTTGTTTGTATCTATCTATCTATCTATCTATCTATTTATTTATCTATCTATCTATCTACATGTAGCTATCGTACACTGCTTGTTCTTTCACTGTGTCTTTTGTACAGCATCTCTCTGTTTCCGAACTCATTTTGCACATTTTCCCTTTTTTCCCAACTCCAATGTTCATTGTATATACACAAATAGGAGATCCCCCCGATAGGCGTTAGCCTTTGGGTAATCCTGAAATAAAGATTATAATTATTATTATTCTTATATCTACATGTATCTATCTATCTATCTATCTATCTATCTATCTCCCTCTCCTTCTCCCCCCCCCCCCTCTCTCTCTCTCTCTCTCTCTCTCTCTCTCTCTCTCTCTCTTTCTCTCGCTCTCTCTCTCTCTCCTCTCTCATCATGTATACGTCACACTCTCATGTAATATTTCTGTTATAAGATTGCATGTTTCACACTCTCATGTAATATTTCTTTCCTTTCTTCGTCTTTTTGTGAGAGCTTGGACAATCAACTTGTCCAGGCAAAAACGCAGAAATGCCTGTTCATTCTGGCAAAGTAAAATAAAGCATACCAACCAACCAACCAACCAACCAACCAACCAACCACGATCATCATCACCAGTCCATGGTCACCTCGACCTCCAGGTCTCACCCATCCCAGCGAACGGTCATTCACTCTTTTCTGCACCTCTTATCATGATAAGCATGATAGAGTCCACTCCAATGTAGTTGTGTCTTTCGATACCACCAGGACAAAATACGAGAAGCTTGCGCTTGCTGCGTTCGCCTGTCCAGTACAATCCGTTCTGCATTAGCAGGGGCTGTACATGTACATGTAGTGCAATTCCAGAACAGGAAGGGTAAAATTTGGTTTACAAGATAGCCACAAACCATCATAGCGCAAACGCCAGCAAGAAATAGCAGGGAAGCATGGCCGCCGAAACAGTGGAGGCGGGGCAAGAGCAGCCAAGCCGACCAAGGGTTTAGAATACTTTTGTATAATTATGTATCGGCGCTGCTCATGCGCGCCAAACAGAAAATCAGAAAAATAAGCTAAATGAAAAGAAAATGAATAGGAGCACTATTCTAACAAACAGTGGAGTTACTGCGTAGGGGTCAGGAAGAGAGCAAAATAAAGAGAGATTGATGAAAACTAAAAGGCCTATATGTACGTAACTACTATTATTAAGACGAGGAGCAAATCCAGGGTAAAAGAAAACGAGTATGAGCGTACAAGAATACGTTGGAAAGCAGTTGACTTGAAGGTGGCCAACTGTGTGGCATCTCTGATTTCAGAATATTGAGAGAATTCCTGAGAATTGCACCAGCATGTGTCACAAGCTTGACTAAGACTTTGGTGCTTAGTTCTTCCTTCTTCTTTTTTTGTTAAAGAAGCCACTCAAGCTTGTCTTCAGCATGTTCATAAAATGAAATCGGTACAATCTTCAATGACCATTCATTGCGGCCTTTCTCAGTGCTGAGTGTGCTAATCATATTGGCATACAAACTTGTCACTGTAAGCATAACTATTGCATATTGCATCATTGAACTGTCCGACTGGGTCTGGGCCTCTATCAGTGAACAGTACAAGTAGTAGGCAGTTTTCCCTTCCACGGCCGTTGGGCTCTCCCTGATTCCAGTTTTGGAATGTGATGCGATCGCCGTTTGTCCAATGCCATACACCATCTGCGTCCCTGTCCTCTCCACTGAGCCAAATACGTCCTCCTGCACGTGCGTCCGAGACAGCCATGACTGCTGCCAGTTCCGTCGAATTTCGTACCACCGGCAAGCTTCCGCCATCCGCTTCGCAATTCGCATTGGCGGCATCCCATGATGTTCTCGTTCTGAAGAGCTCATACCGCCTCTCACGTCTGGGAGTGGGAGTGGGAGTGGGAGTGGTGCTCAGTTGTCCTCCAACACTACTAATAGCCTTTTGTACAAGTTGCGTCAGTGAATCTATCTTGGCATTCATCTCCATTTTGTAAGTCTCCCACGGTGTATAGAAGTTCTGTTTAGACAGCCACAGTTCCTCACACCTGTCTCCAGAATATCCGACCCTGCACCGGCATACCGCCTTTGTGTCTCCGTTGACACACGTTGCTCCATTCAGGCATGGGTTGGACGCACAGTAGCCGACCTCTGTCTGGCAGTGTTGTCCAGTGTAGCTAGGTGAGCTACACTGGCATGCGTATCTACCACTCTGCAACACACACTGTCCATTGCCACTGCAGATTTCATGACCATTACATTGGCTTGCTTGGCTGCCCGCATTCAGACACGTGTGGATGGCATTACGTTCCGTCACCGACAACGTACCGGTTGCTGTCAGCAGCGACTGCGAGATATCTTGCACCTGAATTCTGAGATAAGCGAACGCTTGCTCAGTCCGGGAAGCTCTTTGGGGATCAATTCCGACTGCTTGAAACGCCGACGAAAGGCAGCCGGCTTCATGGTTTAGTCCGCGTGATAACGCAAGAGATACACTTAAAGCCAGCTGCAGATAGACTGCCAGAGACAGCGAAGTCTGGTGCTTCATGGCAGAGCCAGACAGGAACGTTCGGTCAACAGACGATCGAGGAAGGAGGGAGGGAAACTGAAGAAGTCGTTTGGCAATCAAGCCTCTTATACACTTGTCCATACCATGGTTATGTGTGTGTGTGTGTGTGTGTGAGCATCCAGCCCTCTTGTCACATTCGGAAAATTCACATTTGCAATGCCATGACCATGTGCCAAACGTCCAAAAATCACGATTGCACTTTACATGACCACATCACGTTCTCTCACCTCTCGATCAGCGAACAGCCTTTACGATTGTTCAAATCAATATGCTGCAAGACCGTTTACCACCTGGTTTACACTGTCACCCAGTGCAATTTACACTGTATTAAGTACATGTAAATAAACTTTACATGACCACATCACGTGCACGTTCTCTCACCTCTCGATCAGCGAACAGCCTTACGATTGTTCAAATCAATATGCTGCAAGACCGTTTACACTGTCACCCAGTGCAATTTACACTGTAAGTAAATAAAAAAGTAAAAGATCGTGTCCGTTCCCGGAATAAACTCACGACGGCCTCTCAGTCTAACACTCGGTAAGCCCTTCAAGGTTTGCACTGTAAGTACAAACACACACTGTAATACAATACATGTACAATTGTTTACACTGTAATACACAAGTAAGTTACACTGTAATTCAACACAATAACATCTTCACTGTTGCTCTGTTGTAATCGTGGCGGACTTCCCACCCTCAGACATAACGAGTTTCGAGATCTCCTGGCGAAGGAACTACCCACAATCTGCTCAGCAGTCACAGACTAGACTACAGTGCTAGTGGGGAATGAAATAAACAGAAAAGAGCAACGCAAGACTGCCAAGAGTGCACGTAGATCTACGTACGTAGATATACGAGACGATTACGGATTAGCATGCACTGCATGCACCGGCGCGGTGCACCATCACCACGATCATCCAGAGAAAACTGAATAGATTATCATCACTGCTGAATAATTACAGCTTGCGACAGAGCTCTTGGCCATTGAAGAAAATGTTGAGTCACCTTTTAATCATTTTTAATCATTTTTGTGAAGGTAGATGTTGAATGATTAAAATCATTCAACATCTACCTTCACTGATGAGCTATGTATTACAGCGAAACAGCTGCCTGAAGGAGTTTATCAATATCGTCTACGGAAGTGTCCTCGCAATGGTGATGGTTGTGTGCAGGAGGGTCTAGACGGCTAAAGAGCGCAGTGTAATGGTGGAGGACTCAACATTTTCAATGAATAATGTCAATATAGTCGGGAAACCATTGAATTGAGTTAAATTAAGAATATTATTGTGCCAGATAAATATTGGATGATTGCTGATACTGTACCAAAATATATTGTCTAATGCAAGATATTAATCCCACATAATTATTGAAGTGACATGTGATTTTCTGCTCAGGTCAAGTGCAATGCACTATAACGAGCCTGGCACTGAGCAACAAATGAACAAACGTCCTTTGTTATACGAGCCACGTCCACGGCATCCACGGAAGCAAGTAATTGCCCACCGCAAAAGGCAAAATGATAATCACCACGATCATCATCGTCACCATGGTCACCTCGGCCTCCAGCTCGCTCTTCCCGGATCCCACCCAGCGAGCGATCATTCACTCTTTTCTTTTTACTCTCGTCGTCTCGATCTCATCATCATGATCATGCGTGCCGCCAAGAAAAAGCAATAGTCCGTACAACTGGGGACCATGATAACCTCTGCAGTCGTGTCTTTCGAGACTGTCAGCATCTCAAGTACTTTACTTAGACTAGTGCCGTGGGGTCCACCGTCCAGCCTCCGGAGATCTAGATTGCCAGGAGAGCC
>NC_088644.1:29461515-29584015 GCF_964019385.1 Sycon ciliatum
CTTTCTTGCCAAAAATCTTACTCTGTATACATGCACGTGATACGTGCACAAAAGGCGGGAATAAAAGCGATGATGCGGAAATCGTTGCTTTCTCTCATCGAAACCGTCAAAAATCACTTCCATATTCGATCAAGGTCAGCGTTTGATTAGACCGGCCTTGGTGGATACAAAGGATCCACTCAATCGATCTTGATCTAGATCCAACCAATCGATCATGCCCTAAGTGTAGCGGAACAGCTCATAGGTGCTATGTACGTATACACGACAGTACAATGAGTCACTAGTGTATCCCTAGCTACCAAGAATGTACACAAATTGACTTCGCGGTCATCATCCCTTGCTGCGACAGCTGAGTGGCAGATGACGTGACATTGCTCAAAGAGGTACGTGAGCGCGTGAATATACCATCACGGACACCTACCAGAGCATACAAATTTGCAAAGAGACGGGAAGTTCTGCCTCCTCACAACGCATAGCGGTAGATTACAGTTGCACACTTGGGGGGGGGGGGTAATAGTCGGATTTCCTCATTCTAGGCCCGGGACCAGCTCCTGAAAGGTGGTATGGACCCCAGGTTGGGCCCCAGAGCCGATCATTCCCAATGCCCAATTTCAGTATCATCTGTCATCGGGTAAGGATGAACATGTAGCTCCACGCTACATTGTATCTGCTTGTTTCAGCTTCATCTTCCGCAGCACTTGAACAGACATATTAGAGACAGCACAGTAGTCCAGGAACAGGCAGAACAGTCAAGGAGGGAGAGACTCTAGCAAGGGTTGTACGAGAATATGCAGTAGCTATTAGCTCTTTCACATAAACAAATTCACAGCTGGATATTCCATGAACACTGGAATTGGTGAAAACTGCCATGGCGATCATGGCCGTACTCGTCGTACCAGTGGCGCCGGCCCCAAATTCGCTTTCGGGACAATCCTTTACAAAATTTAGAGCCAATAATCATAGCATTTCGTTAAAAATGGGTGCAAGCGACGAAAAGTGTACGGTCAATACCGTAGTGACCATAGCGTGTCCGACACCCTCTGAGTCACACTCTCTGGTTGCTGTAACATACGGTCCCTGGATATTGGAGCACGGGCAAGGATCATTTGGACTGTGTGATGCATCTTATCACACGGTGTACTAGTACCCTCATGCCTGTTTCTGACTTCTTTGTGTGTGTTCCTACATCTTGGACTCGCCAACACCTTCCCGGCCGTACGTGTCAAAACAGATTGTGCCGACCCTACCTCCGAAAGTGAGTTTACTTTTGAGTTTTGACACACTCAACCTACAAATTGCTACAATGCTAGCTCGTGCACCCGCGCGCACACACACACACACACGCACACACACACACACACACACACACACACACACACACACACACACACACATGCACACATGCGCGCACGCGCGCACACACACACACACACACACACACAAACTGGCCACGTGGGTCTCCCGGGAGAGGGAGAGAGAGAGAGATTCAAATGGAATCCAATTAGTTGTTGAATCGCCCAACCACCGAAACCCCACTAACACCCAGACTCTGAGTGTACTTGAAAATGATCCTACTTATGGACTCACCGCATTGCAGTAAGTGGGCGAGGGCAAGGTCCATAAAATGATCAATGGCAACAGACCGTGGCGATCCATCCCGATATCAAGCTGCAGTCACCCCTGGCCCGGTGAAAGACATACATGACTGAACTCAGTATGGTTTGCTATATTGGAGTGGATCTGACATGGACTTTGCCATAGTGCTATTAACTACGCAAGGGAATGAGCAGATTTGTCATGCCATCCTCATCAGACTCAGGCTCACTCACGCTCAGGCAAATGACTTGTCTTTCGTGTGCATGGTGGGTGGGTGTGCTGGCAGGATGTTTTGGGTAAATGCATGCGTGCGTGTCGATGACGTGCGTGAAGGCTCTGTATTCTACACGGCAGTCTAAAGCAGCTGTTGCTGCTTTGTCGAATAACAAGTTTCCTTCTACATCTATAAAATGTGCACCCCAAAATTGATTCCATCCTGCTATGCCTTTCTCATTTATACACAGCACAGGGCATTTTAAGCTACTGAAGTATTTCAATGTGTTAGTTACAATGAAGATATGTGATGCTCTGTGACTTTGCACACTGCAGGCCGTATTTTATGAGGACAAAGATCGACCGAAGGACACGATAATTCGTTGCGAGGGAATGCACAACCATGACGACTTCTTCAACCGGCTCCTGTGCTCACCAGCTTTCAATGGCCTTGTGGACTGTCTGCTCGGCGAGCCGTGCGAGGGTAACAATATGCAGTTCTTCAGTAAGCCACCCGGTGCAAAAGCAACACCACCGCATCAGGTACTAGCAGATCTGCAATGTGTTTATGTGCCGTGACTCACTGGATGTGCATGTACGGTTGATGGATTTTGTTGTTGCAATCAACCAAGCACATCGAATGATGTACAGTAAAACCTGTCAAGGCGACCACCTGCTTCAGAAGACCACTGCAACCAGGACCAAAGGATGCTATTTCCAGTCAAATGCAGGCTGGATAAGGAGACCACTTGGTAACAGCGACCGGGTTTTGAAGGTCCCTTGAGCGGTCGTCTTAGACTGGTTTCACTGTACTTCGGTGGAGCGCGTGACATCAGTACTACTAACATCACCTTTGCTGTGACACTCCGTTGGACCAGTAGCTTGCATGGTCAGCGTGGGTAGGTCTGCAGGGCAATAGCCTATAGGTGGAGCAAAGTGATGGCCATGTCCGCTAGGTGAAGAATACCACAAAACCCCTGATGATTGGTTACAACGAATCATAAGTGTTGTACTCCGCGGTGCATAATATATGGACTACGGGTAGCAGTGTCGACTCTGAGCACTCGCTCCAGCCAGAGGATTTCTACTTGTTACAGTGCAGTTGATACTTGAATTTGTTGGGCGTGACGTAGGTCTTCTCCTAGAAGGCTGCTTGATGTGTACAATGGTGCTGGCATTCGCGCACAATACATGTGCACAGTAAGACATCTTTGGGATGAACAATGCGGAGAAATTCGTCCACGGGCACTTCTCCTCTGAAAATCCTTGCCTGACGAATGCACACGCACTCGGTCTTCATGAGAGAGATTCCACTGCACACTGCATGGTCTGTACAACTCTTTTCTCCACCGATTTCCTTTTGTGACCATTCCATGCGAAGGATGGCCAATACTTCATGCACGATCAAGGCGTGACCCTATGGCTTGCACTGGACCGAGCAACGGAAGAAAATGGCTGCATGTTCTATGGTAAGAGTGTATGATGGCACTTTAACCCTCAAATCACACAGTACACACCTACTCAAACGGTTACGGTCTCATGGATCTACTTTTAAAATACTTATACCATGGTACAGTATACTACAAGACACGAAGACATTTTTTATGATCTCACTGATGAGACTTGACGTGTAGCATGATACATTTGCAGAACATGTTGTGCTTATTCCATTTCAGTGTGCTGTACCTGCTGCTCTTGCAGTGTATCTGCTGAAAGCATAGGCTTGGTCTGTGCAAGAAGTGGCAGAACTGTGAATGCTTTACAGGACTATGGGCACTGGACAAACCCGTGTAATGGTTTCTCGGCGATGTTATTGTGGTATTGATACAATTTGTGTGTGTGCATGTGTGTGTGTGTGTGTGTGTGTGTGTGTGTGTATGTGTGTGTATGTGTGTGTGTGTGTGTGCGTGTGTGAGATGGTGTGTGTGTGTGTGTGTGTGTGCGTGCGTGTGTGTGTGTGTGTGTGTGTGTGTGTGTGTGTGTGTGTGCGTGTGTGTGTGCGTGTGTGTATATATGTGTGTGTACGTGTGTGCGGTCCAGCTGATGCCTCACACAAACAAGGGTTACTGGAACATGTACGGACGGATCAGCTTGGTTTCAGTCAGCAGCTGAAGGTATGATTGACACTTTTATCACACGTGTACTTCAGAAGTACAGATAACCAATGCTTGCCTCTGCCAATGGCTTTTTAAACTGTTTCACTGGAATAACAGTTACTCTTCATGCTAGTAAAATGGTTGGTTTGAGCACACATGATATCAAAAGTGCATGAAAACAACAGACATGGTATGTAGCTTCTGAATGAGAATCTGCCCCTGTAAAATCTTGGGTTACAAGTTCTACCACTAATTGACGGAGAAGAAGAAACATTGGTGTAGATGGGGGCATCAGCAGGGTATGCCCCCCCCCCCCATGAGCGCGACCCAAAACAGCGCGGTTGACTTCAGCGCCCCCCCCCCCCCAAACTCCATTCCCATAACTGCTATTAACTGGACGTCCCCAAAACAGACCACCCCGTCAGCGCACACCCTCAATACAGGTCGACCCATTTACACTGAAACCCAAAGATGGACACTCGATTTGTCAAAGATTCTAATCTTACAATGTACGAATATTCTATGTTAGAAGTGAACCTGATACAAGTCAAACCGAACTGATCTTCACAGTGTCATTGGAGTACTACCGGTGCCCATGGTCCTTTCTATGTCACTTGCATTGCAAAGAGTACAGTCACAATAAACTGCTGATGATGTGTTCGGTTTGACTTGTATCAGGTTCACTTCTAACATAGAATGTTTGTGGATTATAACCTAACCGGTGTCCTATCCTGTATCATGTTATCCTTTCACCCATTCACGGCATAGTCCTTCCCCTGTCTGTCGCCATGTATAGACGGTACGTGACCTCTCACTACCCCGTACTACGCATGATACCATGCTCTGCTGGGCATGGCCTCCCTGACACTTCATTATATCTACACTCATCTGTCTGTAAATAAACCACTTCCCGCTTATGTCAGTACATGACACAACATGGTGTCAGAAGTGGGATTCGAACCCACGCCTACAAAAGTTGGCCAACATTTGTGAAGGTCACTGCATGCTACATGTATTGTGCATGCCAGGACAGTTGGCACTGCAATAAGTAATGATTTGCATGTGCCGTGCCTTTTTGTGACCTCTGCTAACTCAAAGGACTATGGTCAAGACCTGTGTGATACAGAGAAGTGCATGGCAGTGGAGCCAGCTTGCCTGCTGGGACATCATCCGTATACTGTTCATCGAGCCAACCCAAACGCGTAAGTACGGTGGCGTTACAGCTTGTGCCACTAACCGTCCCCACACCATCAAGCCATCCCAGCATGCTGTAGCCGCCTTACACTCTATAACTTAGTATAAGCCTATAGCTAACTGGCTCCACACCATCAAGCCAGCCATCTCAGCATTAGGCAAAGCCCGATTTTGCTAGTGAAGCTTCGATATTTTGCCGCATAATTTTGCTGGCTCATCGTCGATATTTTGCTTTCATTTTGCCAGGCCACTCGATATTTTGCTCCCTTTATGCTCCAAAATTTGTGTCACACGCGGGAAAACTGACCGAAAGTGGGTCACGTGGTGGCAAAAATGAGAAAAAGTGAGTCACGTGTTGGTAAAACTGTGCGAAAATGAGTCACGTGCACCGTAGAAGTGTAAAATCTCCCAATTTACAGAGAACACACCGATATTTTGCTCCATTTTGCCAGCAAATTCCCTTTCAAAATTCTTCGATATTTTGCTAGCAGAATTGCTAGCAAAATCGGGCTATGCCTACTCAGCATGCTGTGGCCGCCTTATACTCTGTAGCTAACTGGCACCGCACCATCAAGCCATCCTAGCATGCTGTAGCCGCCTTATACTCTATAGCTTACTGACCCCACACCCTCTTGAAGCCATCCCAGCATGCTGTAGCCGCATTATGTCCCGTAGCTAACCGGCCCCATACCTGCCCTCAAGCTACCCTGGCATACTGCAGTGGGGTATAATATCCTTGGCAAGCTTTTTTGGTTTGCTTGCTGCCTGCCTGGCCATGATAGGTCCTGGGTCACGTTCGATGTAGCAGGAACATTACGGGACAGAAGACCGTGTTGGGATGGCTAGGATAAGCCAAACAAATTTGCTGGCGTGTGATCTAGCCTGTTCAATGTTCCATGATTCTGCTGGCTGAATAATATATGTCTGCGTGTTCTTTTGGATTGCTTCGCTTCTGTAGCTCCACAAGTCACTGGCGACCAGCACTGGGTCTGACGTATTGGGAGAAGGTAACTTGCTGCTATACTGCAGGAGATGGTTATGGTATTCGCTATCCCTTACTAGTAGGGTGGGTTGGATACAGATTTTTCTAATTTCTGTGATCGTTTTTGTTTGCTCTTGCGTCTGTTTGTTCAATGGATAGTCTTGCAGGAACGATGCAGAACTTCACAAGCGACGACAGGTTTACCAGGAGCAGCTTATGAACAAGCTGGAGACAGAGGGAAGAATCTAACTGTCAGACAATGCTTTACATTGAAAGTTTCCTGGCAACACTCACGCCTCCAAGGCTCCAGCCAACAGCTATCCAAAGGAGCTGAAGTGTTATGTTTACTTCAATTCCGGAAGTACCATATGCCCACTGTATCCACATGAATGGAGCGCCATGAGTCACTGAGAACTTGATGTGACGGGGAATCTCAGGAAAGATCAAATGAGCTTCTTGAAACCTTGAAAGACTTGAGCCTTGAAATAGAATAGATTGACGCTTTCATTAACGTGTAGAATGCAGTGCCTGTGCAGATCGAGTGCAAACGTCCAGCCAACGTGCTATGGAGCGCTCATAGGCAATAGTAGCATTCACAGGGTATTGCACTTGTATAGTGTTGCCCCCCCCCCATGATGGCATCATGTGAAGGCCATGATTGCTTTGATGAATTGAAAAAGGATCATTTGATTTTGCTCCTTTGAACTTTTTGAAGTACTGACATGTACATATAGTATCGAGATTGTACTTTCTCTTCCTCAACAAGCTGTGACATTGACATTCAAAAGCAAAATAATTGATTTGTAATTTCTCCCCCCCCCCCCCCATAGCAAGAGTTTTCTTTTTTTCTTTTTACTTTCATGTAAAGTTCCCATAGCAAGAGTACAATAGACCTTGCCAACAAGCAACGTGTACTGAGTATGCTGTCCACAGCACTGATGTTTGTAGGCTCGCAAGTAAAGAGCAAGGGCGTCGGAACCGCACCGGCCGGGGCGGCCATGGCCGCCCCACTTTTTCGGGCGGTTTTTTTTTTTTTTTTTTTAGCACACTGCAACAAAGCGCGATGATCTCAGCGCAAACGTGGCAAATCCTTGTCCCCGATCGTGGTTTGTTGCAGAATCAAAAGTCCATGTACACTGAAATGGCACCAAATGCCTGGGAATGCTTGCAATTGGCTTCAATTTTTGAATTTTTTTCCCGGGGGAGGGTAATGTTTGTCCCCGATCGTAGCATCTTCTTGGTTTTTTGCAGAATCAAAAAGTCTTTTATTGTAGTTACCGTACACTGAAATGGCACCAAATGCCCGGAAATGCTTGCAATTGGCTTTAATTTTTGAAATTTTTTCACGGGGGAGGACCCCCGGACCCCCCTTCCATGGCCGCCCCACTTCCAAAGTCGTTCCGACGCGCCTGAAGAGGATGAATAATTATTAGTTGTAACCGTCAGAGTTGCACGCACGAGGTGATCGTCGGACAACAGTTGTAGCGCTGCATGAAAAAAGATGTTTCGAATAGCAATGAACTAAACAGCATTTACCAGTACACAGCTTCATTTCGAAAGCATGTGTCAACATTGTGCGGACAGTCAAGTACATGTTGGTGTATTTACTATTTTCAAGTATTTTGGAAGTTGAACAATTCTTTTTACTTAACTTCGATTGTCTGACCGATCATAGTGAAGAATAAAAGTTGCATATGATCAAATAGAGTGCTATGAATGATGATGCCCTTGGCATTGGACGAGACAAAACCCAAACAGTTGAGTCACGCGCCGAAGGACGTTGGGCCAATTCTTATCATAATTATGCTATGTATCAAGTGGCAAACCAATGCGTGTGTTGCCACTCCATACAAGACGTCTCCGTTTAGTAACGTCAAAGTTCATTGTGCAGAGTCGGTGAGCTGTGATGTTGGTAGATGCACATGACATGAATGCTGCATGACATCAGCCCACTCGCTTCCATCACCCAGCAGAAGCCAAGACACACCACGCCCCACCACACCACCGAACAAGGTAGCAATATGAGTCGATAACTTGAACTAACTTCTATAGCAAGCATCTGCTGGCACTGGAGGTCTAGACGGCACTAACATTAAAACAGTAAGATACTAGTGAAGAATAAAGACCAACAGGATACAGCTAGTAGAAACAGCAACATAGCCAGATCAGTCACTCAACACAGCTAGATCACTCACTCCACGATAACCAAAAAAGGAGTTAACACAATTACACTAACAAAAAAACGAGGACAAAGACGCTCGAAGGCGAATAAAAAGACGATGTTACGCAGCTGCAAAAAAGTACCGGTACGCTTTCCCAAATCTATGTGGCAACAGAAGCGGCTTCGATGCGGTTTGGTTCTTCGGCTGTGCGGGCGCTTCCTGGCCATGCGCACTGGCAGCATACGTCTGCACGCCAGTCGAGTGCGTAGCTGAGCGCTGCTGTGACGTGCACGACTGGCACGTTTCGAGCGTGGACTGAGCGTACGGTGACACCCACATGTCAGTGCTACGGGCAGGCGGTGCATTAGCAAGCGAGGCAGGTGGTCCCGACATGGTGTTGTTCTCGACAGCGCGGCTCGATGTGCAAACGGATTTACCGCATGCTGGTCCGGTACTACTCGCGGGTGTCAGCATCACTGGCTGGATGAATAAGACCACTGCAAGGAGGGTATAGGCAGAGAAGACAACACCGGCCACCTGCAAGAGGCTGCTGAGCACGATTCCACACTGACTCATAAGCACATCCCACAAGCAGGCAGCATCTTGGTACAGGAAGCCATAACCCGGGCGACGGATAGCTCTCAGGGCGAGTACACGCTCGACTCGCTTTAGAAACGACGTGAATTCCTCGTGGCTGACGTGCAATCTCCAGCCGATTTTATGGAGAAACGCACGCTCCATCTGATTGACTCTTTTCGTCTTCCGTCGTCCTGCCAACGCCATATCAGTGTTGAGGCACGAATCTGGCTCACCTTCGTCATACAAATACTTGTTCGCGGTCAACACACACATTAGAAATAGGTCAGCAGCACTGAAATTGAAATTGTCATCCGAGGGTGGATCAGTAGCCGGCTCGGCACAGGAGCAACCAGGTGCTGGCGCAGCAGCATGACTTAGCCTATCATCATCGGGCACAATGGTTGTTTCCTCACAAGACGAGCTTGAGGCAGCTTCTGCTGCCTGAAGTCGCTCGGCATACAACAAACCAACAATCAAGGCACAGGAGGAAACTTGCAGAGTCCTCTCAACAGCAGCGATGTCTCCAGCGTGCAGAGGCTTTTCACATGGTTTTGTACTATCCATGCAGAAAGCTCTACCATCCACCTGATCCCTCACCAAATCGTTCAGAAACTCTGTAGGATGGGAATGATCCAGGTCGTCTCCACAGAGCCCAGCTTGAGACCGAGCACAAACTTCAGCATCGCAGGAACTCAAGCCTGGAGTGTCGTGGGGAGCAAGTAGGTAAACACTAGAGCTACGCCTTTCTCCTAAACAACTTGCCATGGTATAGGAATGTAAGTATTCCCGGCAGACCTTGAACAATACGTACAAGCAGCTCCTCAACTCAAGCAAGAACTGAACAAGAGCAAAAAAACGAGAAAGCACGACCTTGCACTTCTTTTGAAGTTTTGTTGCAGACCAGATATGCAAGCATGTGTTGCCTGTAGCTGTTCCAGTGTGGTGTTGGATCTTGCAAGTACCGGTACATGTATACTTCCAGTAGCTCATGCATGCGCCAAGCACCGGTGCACCATCAATCATCAGCCCTGCACTAGGCTGCAGCCTGCTGAAGCTAGTTTTGAACGCGCGCGCACATGGCGCTTGGCCGTGCACGCGTGGCGCGCCGGCGCGGCGACGCGACGTACTACTTGTACCGTACACACACACCCTATACCGTACCGCGCCGCGTAGTACACATTATGACGCGCAATGACGGCGTGATCCTGCTGTATCCATGACAACACGTGCCACGTATAGCAATGTGACATCATTATCATGCATACTGTACTGTATACTGAGCTCATGAGTAGTCGCTGCCTCGCTGGACTTCAAAAAAGTCACAGGGAAACGAAACAAAAGACTTCACTTCAGAAGGCAATCATAATGAAGATGCCGCAGATATCGCGTACCGGCCACCTGGAATGACTTGTTCTTGTGGATTCGTAGTCGAGTCGTGACTTGAAGCTAGGGTTTACTAGTATCGGGAACTAACTTCACGCTTTGTAACTCAAGTGGACTCAGTCGGTGACTGTCTAAATTTGTCTTGATTTGTTGTGAAAGGAGTGGATAAAATTGCCCTCGCTGAGGGAGACAGTCCCAAGTAATGATCTCTTTTCAATTATGACTGGTGGAGAATCTGTCCAGCTGGAGCTGGAGGAGTTTTCTGGGTCTGGCGTAAGCAGTAGTAACGCTAAGCTACCTTCTCCAACCAAGCCCCAGCAGCCAGCCAATGGGAATGTTCAGCAGCCATTGCTGGAAGCTGTTGACTCCGATGTCGAGTCTGATATTGAGAATGGCGGTGCGGGCAGTGAATCCCTGGCGAGAGAAGTGCCCAATGAGGCCTCTGTTGCTAACACGGCTGCACAGGTGTTTTTTCCTTACATGATGTCAGGGTTTGGAACGGTGGGAGCTGGCCTTCTGCTCGATCATTCCCAGGTTAGTATTTACACATTATTTGAATTTTGAAAATTTCCTTTCTTTTCGTGTAGACTTTTTCAAGTACTTTGAATGCTGGTTGTTTGAGGTGTTCGTACTGTCGTTGTAGCCCTACACAGTAGTGTGATTGTAGCTGTACCGGAGCAGCACTCGTGGTGGTAGTTCTGGCTAGTTGTGACTTGAACCATGTCCTCCATCATGAATGTTGTGTGGATGTGTGTTGGGGGCATTGCTTGTACTCGATAAGTAATTTAGTTGATAGTAGTAGTGGTTTGTCTCGTGTATGCACGTGAGGCATGGGTCGTACAGGAGCAAGGCAGCTCGATATGCCGGCCTCCTTCCGCCCTTGTGGCGATGCGTACGTCGAGATAAGAACTTGGTCTGCGTGCTTGGATGAAATTCCTTGGCCTGTGAGGACACTAAGAGTGATTGACGATGGGTTTAACTTCCACAGTATGTGAAGTGCCTTGCCAGAAACACACAGGAGTGCACGCGGAAGCTTTCTACTCCCTGCTAGAGTGTGTGTGTGTGTGTAAAGGCAATCAATAATGCATTTCTCCCATCACTCCAGTATTTTGTTAGCAGTGTAGCCGTCCGCTGAGACAGTACCTCAGAATGCTGATGCCAGTGCAGCACCCGAGAGAGGTGCGACTGCTGTGTGCAAGATGGTTCCCAGCACAGCTTGCCAAGCAGCTGGTGATCCCATTCTTGTTTGCGGGTTGTGGAATGGCCGTAGCGGGAGCGTATCTTGACGTTGTGCAGGTGACCATGAGCTGCTTGTAATATGCATGGATGCAATGTGGCCAACCCAATCTTGAAATGCCACTGAATCTTCTTTTTTAAAATAAACGACGCGGAGACAACAATTTCGAAATACATGTAGCAGTAAAATAGGACAATTATGCCGTCATCACCCCGCGTCGACAAAGTCATGAAGGTTTTCCAAAGTCTTGAATCTTCTTTTTTCTTTACCTCCATTACCTATGTAGGCGAATGCTGCAAGTCCTACGTGTCATCTGCATGCCTTATTGGCCAGCGCACGGAATGATTGGTGCCAGTGTTGCCCCAGTAGCTGTTCAGTTAACTACCGTATTATCTCTAATATAAGCACGGTCCTTTATTTTTTCAATGCACCTCCGCCCCGTGCTATTAATGGAGACGTTCCTTTATTGGAGACTGTTCCATTATTATTTCAACCTCATTTCAGAGGCTTGTTGCCATGCCGAATTCATGTCAGACACACACATTTCAGGGTTTTTTTCGCCGGTACAGATAATGAATTTACACAGTGTGCTTATAATGGAGACGGAGCACTTTATTTTTTGAATGCCGCCCCAAGGTGTTCTATTATTGGAGACGTGCTATTATTGGAGACTGTGCTTATATTAGAGATAATACGGTATCTTACTAGTGGGCCAAGATGGATTAGATGCATGTACTACATGTAGTAGTATTCTGGGTTCTTCCTTGCCTTGCGTTTACTGGATGTAGTGCGTATGAGGTAGAAGTTCCGTTGAACACATTTGAAACATGTCGGCTATGGCGCACTGATAAGGAGAGATTTCTGCACGATGCTGACTGGGCATAGGTTGAAGTGTCATGTCAACGTCGTTCAACTCTGACTGTGTATGTGCGTGTGTGTGTTGTTGCTGTACTTTCTTTATGTGCATGTAGCACTTCCCTGTTTTTTTAGAAATACCAGAGTTGTTTATTCTCGTGCCTGCCCTGCTTGGTCTGAAAGGAAACCTTGAAATGACGCTGGCGTCCCGTCTTTCCACACAGGTTAGTCAAAATTTGAGGTGCTGTGTGCACGGCCGTGCGTACTCGTTTGTGTGTTTGTGTGTCTGTATTAACCTCCAAGCGTGTACTACACCAGCTATGGGGTCTGCGTCTCTGCGACTTCATAACTTCACATCATGTGACCAACCCGTACACATTCTTGCTATGGGGTCTGCGTCTCTGCAATGTCATAACTTCACATCATGTGACAAACCCGTACACATTCTTTGCACCAGTTGCACGATAGTCCAGCCTACAGCGTTGTACGCAACCCTGCTTTGGGTTCAACTCCCTGCTGGTCACTTCGCACTGTTTTCCAGCATACTAGTAACCGTTTTGAACCATGTTACGTGATATGAAGTTCTGCCGTTGCAGCACTGGATAGAGGTTGTGCAGGCAGTTGCGCACTCTCGCGGGTTTTGTACTCTTGATGCTGTTGACCTCCGTACCTCCCCTTCCCTATGCTGTATGGTTTCCTGGCAGGTTTCTACGAACTTTGTACGCGTTTCATCATTGTGCATCCGGCACATGGTAGCTGCTTTGGCTACGACTTTCTGGTGGTCACTTTCCACCGTTTGCTTGCGTAACCCACTGCGCCAACTTGTGTGATGTGAAACTCTGCCGTCACGGCGCTGGAAAGGGAAAACGAAGGCGGTTGCACACTGCTACGGGGGTTATGTCCTCTTGAACACTTTGGCTGATTTGGGCTGTTCACCTGTCGCTGCTTCATGAGGAGCGTATTTTACGTACGGAAGAACCGTATCTGTTGGCATGTGGCAGTTACTAGAAGTGTGTCTACAGTTGCGCTTGGTGAAATCCGACCCTAAGTGCAAAACTGGCGCCCTGGACCCGTTCGCATTACATCACTGTATAAATTGTACATGTGTACGTCCACCCGCATTTGTACCACTTCCAGGGTGTCGAGGGCGCCAAATATGCACTTCTAGTCGGACTTCACGGAGCTCAATTATGTACAGACTGTTAAATCTACTCTGTCTCTCTGCTCTGTATGCTCTGTGCATTGACCTTTTTAGGCGAATCTGGGCAGTATGGATGATAGGAAGACAGCATTAAAGCTATGCTTCGGTAATTTAGCTCTTGCACAGGTAAGGCGTGTTGAAATTTGCCATGCTTATATATTTTTTTGTCGCTGGGAAGTTGTCTCCTTTCCTTTGTGCATAGACCAGTTGTTGCGTGACCTGTTGTGAACTCAACTTGTGTTGCCAGTCTAGAGCTGCTTGTCACCACTTCCGGCCTTGCTAAAGGAAAACAAGTGTGAGCATAGGCCGTGTATGGTAGCCTTGAAAGCGAAGAAGCACGAGAGACATGCAGTATTCTGTATGCTAAATGCAGACTTTGAATTCATCAATAGAATTATAGTTTTGGAGACAAAGGCACCCTCCTAGTTCCTGTTTTGAAATCTTCCTTCAGAAATACGGTGGTAAATTGCCAGCAGTGCTGGAGGTAGTGCCTCACTGACTTCCACCCAAACTCTAACCATGGACTCGCACCTGCTGTCTGTGTTTGAGCTGTAGCCCGTTACCTTTCCGTTCTATGCTAACTTCTACTGTATCTGTGCCGTTCCGTTTCTTGTGCTCTGTGCTGCAGACACAGGCATTGGTTGTAGCGTTGATTGCAGCCATTGTGGCAATAGTACTGGGTGCACAGGATATGGGTGGCCCAGCTGGTCATGCTCACCCGGTCAGTCATTGGCGGCACGCTTCGCTGATGATCGGCGCTTCTCTCTTCACAGCATCCCTGGCTAGTCTCATCCTGGGCTGTGTGATGTGTCTAGTGGTGTACGGCTCTCATCGATTAAAAATTGATCCGGATAACGTTGCGACTCCGATAGCGGCCAGCCTGGGTGATATCACGACGCTGGCACTGCTGGTTGGTGTGTCCGATTTCATGTACGATCATCTCTATAGCAGTGAGTTTCAGTGCTGTGTGTGTTTGTGGGTGGGTGCGTGTGTGGATGTGAATGTGTTTGTCCGTAAATATCGATCTTTTACACGAAACCAGGGGCTGGTTGGGCGGAGAACTGTCATAACTAAGCCTTTTCGTTCCGTGAAAAATTATAATGCCGGTTGGCGCCTTAGCTTCGTGTGCGACTTTGTACTCACGACAGGTGACTGGCTGTAGAGACGCTGGTGGAATATGCATTATTTTCTTCATAGGCTGTAACTATAAAAGCCACTCTTTGCACCGTATCCCAATCCTCCATTCCCTGACATCACGTGGAGGTGAATGTTCATTGCTCAAAGCCATTAGCTGAGTGTTCTGTATACGGACTGGTATGCTAGTTCGGTATACTGTAGTAACATTGTGCGCCGGAGAAGTTATACAGCTCACGATGTTACCGCAGTGGCTTTCAGGTGCTTTTCTACAACACACATGCACGCACAGAGCACACAGCAAGAAGCCCACCAGCCTGTCAAGTTCTCCCCAACGTACCCTGTCCTCATTCCTCTTCTGCCCCGCCTTGTCTGTTCTTTGCTGCTCACTGTCGACAGGGCCCTGGGTAGGTGTAGTTCTGGCAATAGTATTCTTGCTGACTATACCCCTCTGGTGGACGATAGCACGGCGCAATGAGTTCACATGTGATGTACTACACTCGGGATGGTGGCCAGTGCTAATGGCTATGGTTATCAGCAGGTAAGGAACATGCAACTTGCTAGCAAGGGGAACAAAAAAACGATAAAAAAATTTCTCAAGTTTCCCGTAGAGACTCGGTTACCTTGCCTTCATATACCTGCGCTTTTTCTGATCTCCTTTATGTTGTCTGATGATTGGTTTTTGCCATGAAACTCTGAGCAATGACGAAACAGCCCTGTTTTACTTCATTTTGTGTACCTCTTGTGAGACTCGGTTACACTAAGGCCTCATTTACACGACAACGATTGAAAAACGTTTTTCAATCGTTTTCGAAACGTTTTTGCTGTTTACACGAAAACGATAATCGTGTACACTGCAACACTTTTTTCGGCGCGCAATGGTCACGTGCAAAAAGTTGGCCTGGCGCAGGCTGGCGGCGGCATGTTTTGAGTACAAGGCTCGTACTAGTAAAACGTTTTTGCCGTTTACACGAGAACGAAACGGAACGAAAACGATTGAAAAACACTTTGAGGCCGTTTTTCGTTTGAAACGTTTTTGAAACGTTTTTCAGCGTTGTCGTGTAAACGCTCTTATCCAAATCTGTTGAAGCGTATTCTTTTGAAAACGTTTTTGACAAAAACGTTTTTCAATCGTTGTCGTGTAAACGAGGCCTAAGTTTACCGCATCCGTAGGAACCTCACCGCCCTCAAGGATCAACCCCCTAGGTGCTAGGAAAGGCAGTGGTGTCATTTGCATGGCTATGGTCATTGTATGCAGGACTCTGGCTGCTTGAGTCTTGTGGTCCTGTGGAGAGATCACCATGTTGTATCTACATTGTATACCTGGTTTATTGCAGCACGTTGGACTGGTCACAGTGCACGAGTATTCTTGGTTTTACTTTTCACCAGGAGAGTGTGAGATCTGAGGTTCTATGACATGTGTCAGCTGATGACCAATTCCCTTGTCTCTTCCCCGGCGTTCCGCGCTGTGTGGGTGTGATCTTTCTTGTTTCCCCTCCTTTCTTCTTTTCCTCTCAAGTGGCGGTGGATTCATTTTGGACAAGGCCGTCACCCGGTATCAAGGCATTGCTGTGTTTGCACCTGTGATATGTGGTGAGTCCTGTTCTACACTGTTCTACACTACTGTGGCGCTAATGAAACTGGACAGTGAAGGTGGCTCTGTTGGGTGTAGTGTGGAACCAGAGCTTGACGAGTGCCTTTCGCTTATCCTGTTGCACTGTGTCCTTACGTCTACTTTAGCACCGTTGTACTTTTTCTTGTTTGACCTGAAGCTTGTTGTTTGTGCAAGGCGAGTGTGAGTTTCAGTAGTGATCACGGTACTGGTCTAAGTATCTCGCTGTCACTACTGTTCTGGCTACTGTGTGAGTGAGTGCCTTAGTGTGATGGTCAGTCACACGGCGGTTGTCCTAACTTAGCCCCCATCTCACTTGTTGTCGGCTCTCTTGTGCATTGTGCACTGCAGTACTACCCACTGCTGTGCAGAGTGTTGCTCATAGCGGTGTGGCTGCTGGTGAGGAGAGCTGGTGTTTCAGGTGTCTCTGCACTGCATTCACTGTGGCTTCGAAATCTTTGTGTCTGTGCTGGACTGTAACTTATTCAGACTTGTGACTCGTTGTTGTTTTTTTTGCTGTGGTGTTGGTCCTAGGTGTGGGTGGTAATCTGGTTGCCATCCAGGCTAGTCGCCTGTCCACTGGTCTGCATCAACGATTTTCTACCGGTGATCAGCGAGCTGTGCCGGAGAATGGCAGTTGCTGCGGGACGTTCCGGGGCTCTGGTGAGTGCGTGTACGCGTATCTGTGGTCCACTTCCCGGGCAAGGCCTGGATGGTGAAAGAGAGATTGATATTACTAGTACGGCAACGCAGATGGAAGCCAGTAGCGAGAAAAACGCGCATCCGCATAATCACATTATTTCGCTGTGGGGACGTTTGACAGTCTAGGAAAGGAAATGCTTTGTTCATGAGTCTTCCCGTTCTCTCTCTCTCTCCCTGTCTGTCTCTCTCTCTCTCCCTGTCTCTCTTTCTCCCTGTCTCTCTCTCTCGTAACTTACTCTCTCTCTCTCTCTCTCTCTCTCTCTCTCTCTCTCTCTCCCCCTGTATCTCTCTCTCTCTCTCTCTCTCTCTCTCTCTCTCTCTCTTCCCACCTATGCTGCTAATGAGTTGCAACTCATGTCCGATGTCTAGGGGTGAAACGAGTATCTATTTTGACCAATCGATCACTCATTCATAATATTCGATCGAGTACAGTCAACTTCGCTTATAACGACTGCGGATATAACGACAATTCGCGAATAACGACAGAATTTCCATGCCCAGAGCAAAATCCATTCTACCTGTATACATGTACTTAGACTTCGGGTATAACGACACTTCGCGAATAAGGACACTTTTCTGATGCCCCGCCGAGTGTCGTTATAAGCGAAGTTGACTGTATCCGATTATTTCGAGTATTTTATCAAAATTCAAAAGCGTTAGATTTGTGAGTTCTCGACCGAATCGGAAGAAATTATCTGTGATCATAGAACAAAAGTCGCCAATGTCTTGTACAGAGTGTAAAGTAACGATTTTCATCAGTATTTCATATCTCAGAACGTTAAATTAACCAACGTTACTTGCCGTGGTGATCGCATCGTCCAAGTCGTAAAATACTGACTCAAGATTATGCATGCATACCAGTGGGCGAGCGGTACAACCAAAGTTTTTGAAATATAGAATGGCAATACTAAAAAAAAAAAAACGATCGAGTGCAAAATTTCGAATACTTGCTCGTTTGAAATTTTCGAACGAATACTCGAACTAATCGTTTCACCCCTACCGATGTCCGACATGTAACTCGTATAACTGAATGGACACAGTTTTAATCCCAGTGCACAATATTAGTGTAGTCACTGTGTTGCGCACAGCATGCAACACAGCCATGTGAAGATGGTTGTGCAGTGTGTTCCGCATTGCTGATCCCGACGTGGCCCTATAAAGTTATGTGCACACTACTACTTTTACGTTCCATATTTGGCAATGTGCAAGTGGCGTGTTGGTGTTGGCGTTGTATTGTAAGATCAGTCATTGGTTTTTCATGTCTCTGTTGACAGTTCCATGTGCTTTTCTCCATTATTTTGCTGCTTCTCTCGCTCAGGTGGATCGGCCAGCACGGCCCGTCTTCTGCTGTTCCTTACTATCCCCGGCCATTTTGTGTTCTTGCTGACCATCCGGGCTGTTGAGCAGGGCGGCAGTCACACCAGTATCACACCATACTTTGCTGTTGGCTACTTCGTTGCAGCCTTCCTGCAGGTAGGCAGAGAGCTTTGCTGGTGATGTTTGGTCATTGCGGGTACATGCATGTAGAGGGGACGGCTCGATACCGGGACGCTTTGACAGCCAAATTTGTATAGACTCAAACCGATCATCAGCGTTGATTTTTCACTTGAAATATGTTTGTGGAAGGAAACTGGCATGTTGAAGTGTGCTCTGGGGCCAGAGTCAATCGAACTGAGCCACTCCTTTGTGTTGACCCATTGCCTCCAAGTTGCCCAATTTTTCGCTTCAAAAAAGTTCAAATCAGAGGTGGCTCCAAACCGGACACGTTTTAGAGTGCACGTCAAATTCACTCTGGGTCTGAAATTAGGTAATTGCTATCGCTCCACGACGGCCAGTACAGAGTAACAATAAGCCTTGTGTGTGCTTCCATTAGTTTTGATTGGTATGCGGTGCTTTATTGGCAAGAGGCGAGCCGCTGTTTACCTATGACAAGAAGTTGATTTTTCGAAAGTCGTAAAACTCAAGTCGCAGTGCGAAGCAACACGTCAAAAACTCACTTGCTTGATATGGCGCTTCTGGTCATCGCAGAGCCATGAAATTTTGGCTCGGAGTATAACACATCGTAGTCTCACTGTGACATATGTTTTCTAATCAAAATACCAAGAGAGAAAGTGAATACTGAGTCCGTTCCGGTTTGCAACTTGTGTCCTATTTGAAACCGTCCCCTCTACATCAGTTCTGTTCTGGATTAGGGAGAAGAATCATGCACCCGGGAGACCGCTGTGTCAAGATTTTCCATGAG
The DNA here is from genome assembly GCF_964019385.1 of Sycon ciliatum. NCBI lineage: Eukaryota > Metazoa > Porifera > Calcarea > Leucosolenida > Sycettidae > Sycon > Sycon ciliatum. The sequence continues at coordinate 29,480,704 of NC_088644.1, forward strand.
GACAGACACAGCAACATGGTGTTGACGCTGGTTGCATTCTGTCGCTGCCTGCTTTTTCATCTCTTTTTGTCACATGATGGTACATCAGTATGTATACGATTCACCAACAGCACTATATGCAGCCGGAGGTTCGTAAACACCTGTGTAATGGTACATGTATGTTGATGTGGATGGTGTGTTTGTGGCCTGTTCAGGTGCTACTGTTGCTGATCGTGTCCAACTGGCTGGTACATTGGCTGTGGAGGCGAGGAACGGACCCAGACAACAGCGCCATACCGTACTTGACAGCACTGGGTGACCTTGTTGGCACAGCCTTGCTGGCCGTGGCTTTCATCACCTTGAACAAATATGGCGACGGAGATGCTGATGTAGGAGATTGATCACATTTCACGGAAAATAATTTATTTAATTATTTCAAGCTCGAAACTGATTTATAATGCAGTTGTTTCAGGTCTGTTCCCATTCTCTTTTTTATGCTTGAGTATACTCCATATAGTACAGGTCTACTTTAAATTTCAAGTCTTTTCCCATTCTCTCTTTTTTATGCTTGAGTAAAGTTAGGTCTATGTTTGTTAGTCGACACCCCCGGGGGGGGGGGGGGGGGTTCAACAATTATTATTATTATATACTATCTTGAATCAGGGGATTTTTGATGGTTGTCTTGTCTTCTAACCGATACTGTATTCCTTCTCTTCCTGTAAATATTTAGGCATCCTACATACAGAAATTGAACATGAAAATGAGTCGATATGTGAACTAGGTGGGTACCAGCAGCTGTGCAGCTTCACAGCTTTGTGAGCATTGCCATCATCCTGGTATGGATTTTCTTCAGACTTCTCACCTCCCCGAACCAATAGAAAATAAATGTGCAGCATAATCATTTTGATAGGACGGACATACAAGTATTTGGGTGTGCGTTCACGCAAAACAATATGTACAATAACCGTCACCTAGGAGAGCGTAAATAAAAGTAAGTAAGAGATGGAGATGAAACTGGTTGGTTTTAATGTCGTAAGCCGTTTTAACCTAACTTCAATGGAAGAAAACTAAGTGGTAGAGTGGGACAGATAGGGGGAGATTTCAGAACAGATTGAGATCATCTAGGAGCTGATCAAGGTCAATATTGGCCGCGTCAAGTTCAATGCCAATGGAAGCAGCCTCCTTGACTGCCTCCTCAGATTTCTGAATAAGTTCTTGCATCTTCACTTCATCGTCGTGAGAATCGTCTGGAAGAACAGAGCAACCAAAACGAATCCTGTGTAATAACGACTGCATTCAAGTTTGCAGCCAATAAGTGACTTCCTGGAGCTACCGATTGTTTTCGGCAAAATTCTGCAAAAATTTCGGGTACCCTTTAGCAGCCATGTTTTATTTTTGTGCAATTTTTACATAAATCATGATTTTAATTTATCTGGTCCCAGGTTGCATTTTGATATCATATTGTGATTCGCGAATTGATTTGTGTCTGATAGTTGCAGAGGCAGACCTACTAGGTGCGAAAATGCAACAACAATGCAGACATCCAGGGTGGAGTTGTAAATAATTGACTCCCGCCGGGAATGCGCGATCCCAGCGGTGTTGTTCCGTACTGACTGGATCATCGAAATCCAGACGGGTACCATTTTACTAACGGTACCAGAGATTAACGGGCGGGTACCCGGAACACCCCTTTGACCCCTAGTCAGAGGTGTCAGTGGCTAACATCAGCGCCTGGTATGATGAGTTTGGGAGGGGATTATGTACTCTTTATTCAATGAAATTAATCATACAGGAGCTGCTAACCCTGCGATTATCTTCAATGTTTGCTGACCTGAATCTGTATTTTTTCTTTACCATGTACGACTACAACAGTGCTGCTAAATGAAATCCACACTCAAGTTTGCACCTTGAATCATTTCGCAGCCCAGTGTTTGCAGGCCTAGGGCCACGCAAAGCCCGGCGCGTACTTGAGTGACGCGACTAGATTTCATTGAGCAACACTGTACTATGTAGTATGTGAAAACAGCCAATACTAATTGGAGCAACCTACCATTGCAAGAAAAGGCGAGAGAGAGAGAGAGAGAGAGAGAGAGAGAGAGAGAGAGAGAGAGAGAGAGAGAGAGACAGTGAGACAGTGAGACAGAGAGAGAGAGAGAGAGAGAGAGAGAGAGAGAGAGAGAGAGAGAGAGAGAGAGAGAGAGAGAGAGAGAGAGAGAGAGAGAGACACACACACACACACACACACACACAGAGAAAGAGAGAACATGTGTGTGTGTGTGTGTGTGTTTGTGTTACCTGATGATGTGGCGAAAAGTGTGTCAACATCGGCCGGCAAGCTGACATCCATTTTCAGTGGTGTAGATAGGAAACTGGCAAAATCAGTGCGATAGGCTTTTGTACAGTCCAACACTTCCCTGTCCAGGATGGGCCCTGTATCGCACGCACGCACACAATATATCAAAGAAGGAAGATACACAAATGCGTGTACAGTAAGTCTGTTGCAGCCCATGAAACAGGGAATAGCTCTTGGGCACCACACCCAGCACTCTGCAGCTAAAACGCATGTGCCATAGTTTCATAGAAACTCACGGCGCTGAACATGGCCAAGAACAATTCAGTATTATTTGGTTGGCCGCCACTGCACTTCAGTATGTTTAAGGCAATGCCAGGGCTGCCCTGTGAGTGCGTGTACAATACAGGCAGCCATGGCCATACATCCAATACTGCCAAAAGCCAACTTTGCAAGTCTCAACCGGAGAGCCCGATAGTACGGTAGAGTAGCTGGAGGGAACCGCGCTTACAATTCTGCCGTTGAAATCCACCACCAGATCAGAAGCAGCGGTCACACGGCGGGCAGCGGAATGAACAACAATGCTTGTGTTGAAGCGCTAGGTGAGATGCAAGGTCGACCAAGTCCGATGGCTGTTGGGATGATCCTGTGGGAGAGCACGTATGCACCTTCAGCCCACCAGCACTTCTAAACCGTCTACAACGACGTTGACAATGCTTTCCACCAGTCCGCTGGCTGACAGGCAGTTCACGGGGCCGCATTGCACATATGCCGCGTGTGTCCAGATACACTAAGACGGCGGTCGCAAACATAGTCAGCTTCGATGGTTGTGATGGTGGCAGAACATCAACGGACACAATATCCGCAAGGGTCGATCCTGGGCTGTTGTTAACCATGGAGTGTCCATGGATCGTAGGTCGTGATAAGCACGGTCTTCGGCCGAAGGCGCGGGCATTCTGCTGGACGAGCCTTGCCGAACCATCCAAACAGCAGCTGTTGAGGTTGACTGGCATCCGGCATTTGCGGAACATGCCCAAGCCACTCCATGCGCCACTTGCGGATGCTGGTGGACAGCAACTCGGGGTTCCCCCCACTTCGCCTCACCTCTTCATTGTCACCGAGTCCCAACAGTTACTGTTGGTCTCGCCAAGTCACACCAACCAAGACAACACGTAAGTAAGAGTGGTGGAATCCATCGATGCGCAACTCGTCACACCGCAGCAGGACTGGCCAACACTCGTAGCCGTATAGCAGTACTGACACCACATACACACTGTAAATCAATCTCTTATGCACACATGCACACACGCGCGCGCGCACACACAAAATTCTGCTGCACCCGGGTTAGTGGCGTTGTACGTGACGTCGTTTGCCCCGGACATGGTTTGAGGTTACGTTTTGTATACTCCTGTGTATCATCTACAAGACCGTTGCTGTAAGAGATGAAAAGTGGCATCGAATCTATGAGAAAAAGATTTTCTTCAACCCAGTCGAGAGAGTGAGCCGGGCTGATAGTAACACTGATAAAACTCAAGCTCGACATTTTACGTACGCTCACCTTCAGGTTTTTCCCGGAATGGCGTCATTCGTTCAATATCCGGCGGGTTCTCCAAGTCAACCTTTGCAGTTCGGCGACGACGACTTGAAGTTGCTGAGGACGAGTGAGAAACAGGTTTCGAATGACTCGAAGTTTTCTTGCTTGTGACATTACTTAGATTCGAAAGAGGAGCTCGAGATGTATTGGTGAGTTCACCAAGCGCCCTCCGCGCAGGCTTTGAACCTAACAGGCAAGCCACAGAACAACTATAAAATGTCAAAGTTCAAAGACTGCAATTCAAATTGCATTGATACACTCGTGTTTACCTGCTTGAGAATCAGCTGACTTGGCATTTCGTACGCCCTGCCCTACGTTTTCCTCGTTGCGAACACTTCGGTGGATTGAAGTGGAGGCCATTGCATCGTAAACACGACTGCAAAGAGCGAATGCAGGACGGGAAACGAAGTTAAGAGTGGAAGTTCCGTCTGCAAGAACTCTACACAGGACACATTCTAGCTTCTTGTTCTTCACAAATATCTCACTGCTGAAAACTGTGTGAGAAAATAGCCACTTTGTCTTTATCTTTATGAAAGTTTGTCCTTGCCGCGTCTTGAATTGACCAATCAGCTACACGTTGCCTGGGCTCCGTCAGCCTTCTCTGTTCTCACATCTGACTGTGTCGACTGTGAATCTGTGACGTCACCCAACCGTTCTAAATACGTCATGAAGAGCAGGGAGTAGTAAAATGTTTACTACTCCATGTCATGAAGTAACAACTAACTACTTATGTATTCATGTGTGTGTGTAGTTACATACTGTACTACAATTGTTGCAAGAGAATATGACCATGATAACTGGGGGGGGGGGGGGGGGGGGGGTACAGCATTGGGTATTATTAGTATTATGCTCCTCGACATTCGTGTTGTTGAGCACTCTCGGTAGGCTGTGGTGCCTCCTTTGCACCATGGCTGGTAGCTCGGCCTATTTAAAGCTCGTAGCTGTACTGACGAGGCCTTTTTTTATGGCCGAAACAGCTTGCTGTCTACAGCATTGGGTAACTGGGGGGTTATAATACTCTTGATACTAGTATGCCACAGCTGTGTGAGTGTGTAGATACAAGCATGTGCTTATGATTGTAGACCTATCAAGTGTATACATATCCGGTTAAAAAACCCTTGTTTATGGCCTCCTTTAGAAGATCTTGATTGTACTCTTGCCGTGCTAATAATAATCGTTCAAGCTGTGAGTAAAGAGTACATAAGCCTCGGTGGCCTGGCTCCCGGGGGGGGGGGGGGGGGGGTTATGTGATTGTACTATTGCCAGCAGTGATTACTACAGAAAAAAATTCTTTATACTGTAGCACTCCCTGCTTGCCATTCTTGCAAGTAAGTTAGTTGCAACTATTACTTGGTGATATCAAGTACATGGGTGCGCCATGCAGCAGCCATAGCAGTGGGGGAGTCTGCGGACACTCACCAGCTCACTGGGATTGCACAATGCAGCAGTTAGGGTGCTCGCTTCCGCTCACGCACGGGCGCCGGGCGGGCACGGATTTCTAGCGCACCGCTGCAAACAAAAATAGATTCGAAGAGCACCACTGCAAACAAAAAGCGTAATATGGGTACTTCAGTATTACTTTCATGAGTCATGATCAACACTTGACAAACAAACAAAAACAGCAGGGAAAAGAATGAAGATCGAAATAGTCCAGCTATCAACAAAAGAATGTACATCAATACACCACACATACAAGTAAAACAAATTTCTAAAATGAAGAAAGAATTGACCAGCAACCACAAAAAGAAAAAAGAAAGCAATGAATGAGCAGAAGAAGAAAAAGACACAGTCATGTACATGTACCACACGCACTGTACAAATAGCATCACGACAGTAATGATGTACTTTTAAAACAAACTTCCGCATGGTAAATGAATATACACAATCGGCTGTCTGGTGCAGCATGGGCATGCAATGCACCCGGGAGTCGTTTCCAGCATTGTTTGGCATGACTCCCTACAAAGCACTAAGCAATTAAGACCCCGGTAAACCCAATGACAAAGAGAAGACACTAGATTTCCGATACTAGTACACGCATATGTCGTGTGTTTCTAAATAATTATGTACATCATTCTAAAAAATGTCATAAGACAGACAGTTTTATGAGGGAGGGAGAGCGAGCGAGCGAGAGAGAGAGAGAGAGAGAGAGAGAGAGAGAGAGAGAGAGAGAGAGAGAGAGAGAGAGAGAGAGAGAGAGAGAGAGAGCAGCCTTAAGAATGGTTCCACTGCATCCTCCTTGGACACCAGGGCAGAAGACTGTGCGGTGGTGGCACGCAGTTCACTACGTTGGTTTGGGTGACGGCGTTTTAGCTTGCGCCGGACTCTGAGGACTGAGTTGCTGCAGCTGTTGTATTTGCGGGCTGAGCTGCGCCTGTTGGGACTGCTGCTGCTGCTGCTGTAGTTGCTGTTGTTGCACAACTCGCGGACTGGGCAGTTGTTGGACAACTTGCGGACTGGGCGGTCGTTTTTGCGCAACTTGCGGACTGAGCTGTTGCTGCACAACTTGCGGACTGAGCTGTGGTTGCACAGCCTGTGGACTGGGCGATTTTTGCGCAACTTGCGGACTGAGCTGTTGTTGCACAAGTTGTGGACTGAGCTGTTGTTGCACAAGTTGTGGACTGAGCTGTTGTCGCACCACCTGAGGACTGAGTTGCTGCTGTGATAGAACTTGTGGACTCAGCTGTTGTTGTGCCATCTGCGGACTAGGCTGCCGTGGCTGCCCCTCCAGTGTTATCCTGGGGCTGAGTTGCTGCTGCTGAGGTAGTTGTGGAACCTTTGGGCTAGATGGCTGTTGCTGCTGCTGCTGCTGCTGTACTTGCAACTGCTTTTGCTGCAGCAGCTGTTGTTGTTGCTGCTGCTGCTGTGCAAGCTTGACTTGGAGTTGCTGCTGTGCTGTCAGTTGTGCTATACGTTGCTGTTGAGTTGTTGGGGTCACTGGGGACTGTGCTTGCTGTTGCTGCTGCTGTGCTTGACTCTGCGTTGGCTGCAGGGGAAGTAGCTGCGATTGGGTTGTCTGGATGGGCGTTGCGACAGGCGAAGAAGCCGTTGACGGTGTCAGCGAGATCGGCGACGTCATGGTCTTGATCATGGCCGGTGTGCGCGGCACGGGCGTGCCTGGGTTGGAGGGAGTGGACGATGTTGACGCCGGCGCTGACACACGCAATGACGTCGGCGCACTGGCTGTGCTGGTGGGTGCAGTCTTGGTCACGTGCACCGTGCCAGTCTTGCGCAGAGCAGTGACCGAGTTACAGAGGTGGGAGCCCAGGTAACCGTAGTCCTTGGAGTAGTCATCGGGCACATCTGGAGGCGAGCGGACTCTCTTCAAGACCTGAGGAAGGTGGCGCTGGATATATAACACACGCGTGGACAAGAACACAAGAACACAACGATACGATCAATGGCTACGCGCTACAACTCAAACGCACTGACTACCCAACCACAGCTGGGCACCCCGCTACACTGGACATAGACTACTCACAACACCACTCTTGCCTGCAGCTGTTCACGAATTCTGCAGAGGGCAAGCGCCTAAGTCGGGATACCCGTGTGCTACAAGCCGTGCTGCTTGTGCGGGGAGTGTGTTCAGAGCAGAGAGGAAGTGACTAAGTCGCAATATCTATGCTACCACACACCGATACAGGAAAATGCAGAACATTGTGATAATATCTATCAGCGCTCAGAGGTCTGACGCATGTGCTTCCATATCCATAAATGCTGGAGAATTTTTTTACATGTTGATGAAGTTACAGCCTTAGTTGTTCTTACTAGTAGGACTGTTCTTTGAAAGCACACGCTTACTGCACACGCTTACTGCACACGCTTACTGCACACGAGCACAACATGGCAGCCCCAAAAATCTCATCTCGAGCATCACAGTGCCGCACTCTGTTTTCCAGCAGGAGAGAAAAGGTCACGGGCAGATGACCATGCAAAGGACACTGTCACACACAGCACAAGGGCACACTCACAAGCAGGAAGCTCTGCACGCTTTCAGCGGCCACTTTCTGGACCTGCGAACCGCTGTTAATGGCATTGAGTAACAGCCTACCCTCCACCACCAGTTGTGGCAAGACCACCGTGCGTACAACCTGTACAAATCCACAATGGACAAATAAACACAAGATACACAACAGAATTCTAAAAATATAAATAAAGAAGAAGGGCTGAGTCTTCATGCAGCTTCATCTGTGAAAGGAATCCGGGTGGACAGACCCATTCCCATATTCATTGTTACCTGACAAGTTACCTGACAAGTGCCGAAACGTAAAATAACGGAACTGGTTCGGATGTGCAGGGCTATGGGAATGGGTGTGTCCACCCGAATTCCTTTCATAAATAAAGAAGAAGGCGGAATAGAACATTCATGCTGCTGACAAGCAAACGGCAAAGCTCTCGGAAGCTACACTGGGGCTGGCAAGAAAGGGATAAAGCAAGTTGTGCAACAACAGCTCAGCTCGCAAGTTACGCAACAACAACAGCAGCAGCAGCAGTCCTAACAGGCGCAGCTCAGCCCACAAATACAGCAGCTGCAGCAACTCAGTCCTCAGAGTCTGGGGCAAGCTCAAACGCCGTCACCCAAACCAACGCAGCGAACTGCGGCACTTAGTGCAGTATTGCCCGCGGTATGCGTACCCAAGAAGAAAGCAACCTACCTCTGGTCCCATCTCAAAGAACGTTGCCAAAGCACCAAAGTGCGTTGACAGGGCAGCCTTCACATCGTAAAATGCCTGCAACACCAAGAGACAAGGAAACACCAGCCAACATGAAACTCTGCAGAAATATGACACATCAGAACAATCTCTATCTAATTCAGAGACTCCACCACCAGTCACAGGTGTTAAACAAGTTAAACAAGGCAGAGACACCATCACCAGTCACAGGTGTTAAACAAGTTAAACAAGGCAGAGACACCATCACCAGTCACAGGTGTTAAACAAGTTAAACAAGGCAGAGACACCATCACCAGTCACAGGTGTTAAACAAGTTAAACAAGGCAGAGACACCATCACCAGTCACAGGTGTTAAACAAGGCGCAGGTGTAGAGTACAATCAATCGTCCGCAAACTGGAGACTCAGCAGACATGAACACTATCCCCTGCATCCACGCAAGAGGCCCACGCCCATCATTCTAGCTGGCTAGAGATGACTTAGGAACATCAGATGCTCACTTGCAAACTATCTGCTTCACATTGCTGAACAGATGTCCCTGGACCTACCGTTAGTTTCCAAGGGCTAGGTTTGATTAAAGGCATCAGTTGTTCCTTCACTATACTGCTACTTCCAAGTACAAATGTAGTACATGTAGTTTCAACGCACGCATATCGCCCGAGCACTAGGTGCAATGCCCTCTTAAAGCCAAAACATTACATTCAAGTTTGCATCAGTTTCTACTGAAATGCATGTTCGGGGTGCATCGAGAATTCCACGAACACATCCAAATTAGAAGTGCGGCTTATACCCGGAAATTAGGGTGCATACAAACACACAGCACACCATCCAACCTGGACAAGCATTTTTGTTACACGCTTCTGAAGCTCATTTGTCGTTGTCGTGAAGTTTCTGTGAAGGAAACACACACAGACACAGAGACAGATACACATACAGTCACACACACGCACACACATGCACACACATGCACACACACGCACACATACACACGCGTACTGTTAAGTACTCCGGGTACAATTCTTCAACAGCTGACACAATAAAGAATTTTTCATCCAGCGCATGCGCAGATTGAATAACTACTGAATAGAGCGGTTGTCAGTTGACAACCCCCCCCCCCCCTTTTCTCCTTTTCTTCATAATGCAGTTGCGTGATGTCCACTACTTTCCAGTGAGAAAATTGGTACAAAATGTACCGAAGAGAAGAGCAGAGTCTACTTGGCAACGTGATCCAGCACTACGGTAACTTATCGCCAGCTTCCGGCAGTGAGAGTCGGAGCGTATGGTTTCTAGCTCATAATCAGCTGAGGAAAAACACGAAACTTACTTGCACATCGCAGCTAGCAGCTTTCCCGCTTCGTGTCTCAACGACCAGTGATCTTCAACTTCGGGTCGCAGACACAGTTGCCGACTTACGACACATGTGATTATGACGGGTAGAAGTTCGTGCAGCTACATACGCACACATCAGACAAACAGACACACAGACATACAAAGTCAACAATAGGAAGTAGAAGTGGAAGCTCCTTGCTAACAGGCAAGATCGCATACAGAAACCTAGTGCGGATGCTAACGGAAGTCTGGCTCATGATGGCCACATCTGTGCCTCAGCTATATGCACATGCACTACCTTGATGTCACGCTGTCTAGCAATCTACAGTTGTGCTCAATGAAACCTAGCCTGGTGAATACTAGTAAGCTAGTGCCCAAGCACCAGTACGCAGCCCGGCGTTCTCAGGTCTGGAGTTGCACAGCGTCCAGCGCCAGTTGACACACAAGTCAGGGATTTCATTGGAGCAGCACCATATCACATGCACAAAACAAAATTACTACCGTATTTTCCGGAGTATAGTGCGCACTTTAGATGTGCTATTTTAGGCCCGAAATCGCAGGTGCGCACTATGCTCCAAATATGAAATGCATGTACTTCAATGAAGATTGAAGTGCGCACCCCCAATGAAGATCGGGGGTGCGCATTATACAAAGGTGCGCACTACTGTATAAGCAGAAAAATTCGTCTGGAATTTAATTTCGTCTTTTTCGTCCAAGGAGCTTTTGGACTAAATTAAATGTAGGACTAATGTCGATTTGCCCAGCTTTTCTATACACTCTTATGATCCATGGACGAAATTTTCAACCGGACGAACTCCTTTTCTTTGGAGTTGGACGAAATTATTGACCGACGAAATTTTCTGCCTCTACCGTATACTCCGGAAAATACGGTAGTCGGCCTGCTTCCCATTCCTATCATTTCTGAACTCACCACTGAAGTAAAATTTTACAGTAAACATTGCAAAGGAGTAGAGATGGAAGAAGACTTTGCAACCCTGCACTCCTACAAAAAGCATGTGCGTTGGCAAAGCGGGATGAAGATGAAGGGGAAGAGTATCGGGAAGAGGTACTGAAGCGGCGATGCCCTCACGGGGATCAAGTTGTTCACGGAGGTCGTTATGTCTGTACACGCTCCGGAAGCACTTGTGCCGTGTGCTGCATTGCTTTCCCCACGCTGTACTCAAAGAGCTCACCACTGTTGCATTCCAGCATGAAACGTTACTGATATTCTTTCCTTTTCAATCTCTGTTTTCCGTTGATTTGATATGAGAGTAAGAGAGCAGCAGTTAGCGTGAGAGACTATTAAAATGACCTTCGACCACCAGGTGATACTACAGTATATGATAGGTCAACGGTGACAATGTCCCAGAACCCCCACCACGCTAACTACTTACCATCCCCCCCCCCCCCCCCCCCCCTCAGCAAGCACTTCAACAACTCACATATTTCTCCAAATACAGGGACGAGTTGTCCATCAAGGCTTTTGCCATGCGCACTAGGTGCCTCAGGACTGGCAGGTTCTTGTGCACAACATTCAGCTTCACCTGTATCAGTATACGCAGTCGGTACACAAGAGGACAACAGAAAACCACAGGTTCTTCATTGACTTGCATTATACGGCTAGCTATTACTAGGCACGACCAGGGAGATGATGGCTGCACCTAAAGTGCATTGTGTATTGAGATGGTTGCACCACAAGTGCATTGTGTATCGAGATGGCTGCACCACAAGTGCCCATCGTGTATCATGCATGATAGCGCCAATGTCATGTCAACAGCTTCAAATCACCGGTCCCAGTCAGCGGCACTATAACATTCAGGCTTCATCCAGATCCATGCATCATCTTCACAGCACTCTCCAAATGGCTTCTGGGCTACACCAATCACTAAAAGAAAAAGAAACCAGTGAATATTATTCGAATTTTTGCGCAAGGCCCATCTTCAGGAATATTATCTCTTTTTCTTTTAGTGATTGGTGTAGCCCAGAGACCGTTTGGAGAGTGACGTGAAGATGTATGGATATAGTGGATGGCTACAATGGAGTCTTCGCACTTTGAGAAAGGCTTCATCTAGTGTAGCACTTCTTAAGATAACAACGCAACACCAGCACACACACTTGTGTGACATGGCACTACGGAAAAGAGCACAGCATCTTACGGCCAATGAGAGCAAACCATATTGCACATCATAACATTAGTCATTACCGGCATGATCCCAGGGACACGTGATAGTAAGCTGTCATAACATTACTGGCATGATCACAGGGACACGTGACAGTAAGCTGGCCAAACACGGTTTTCCGTCCCGACGGAACTTACACCAACCAGCCATTCAACACACCCTGCGGCCAGACAACGTTCATACAGGGGTTGAGGGCGGCAGGGGCCAAACAAACACAGTCAAACACAAATAGAGGAAGGAAGGCATGAAAAGCAGGAATCCACCTCACTGCAGTGAATATCATTATCTGCCACAGCAAATCTGCCCCAGTGCACTCACGCCTTCGCAGATGAACAAGCTGAACCGGGGTAAAAGCTGATAGAGGCCGGGATCCGTGGACAAACTATTGAGTGCTTCCTGCAACACCACAGCATAACAGGAAACACAACAACAAAGCCCAGGCCATGAAGCGAGAAAGAAAACGTAAATGGAGAGGTACATCAGACCTCAAAGCTACTCCAGACAGACATACATGTACGTATACTACCAGCACAGGCCAGTGCCATGGCAATGGCAGGGCCAAGTTGCACTGCAGTTCTGCAGCATGTCCTCAATTACAACATTCTTATGGCCGGAAAGCAGTGTGGCTCCACTGACACTCAGCATTCATAGAGCAGTACTCATTCGAGTACCGTAACATCAAAGTACTTTGCTCTCGGAGAGAATTCCAAGAAGCCCAAGATTACGGAAATCTGATACCAGAGCCAAAGCTATGCTCAGAATAAGATAAAAATTAAACTTTTTCAAATTTTGTCCAAAAGTAAAATAAAACTATAGGAGGCCAGAGAAGGCTCTTCTCCAGAGATTCACCGAAAAACATTATCAAATTTCATCTCCACCTTGCCGATAAACTCAAAAAAGCAGTCAAGATGTAGTCAAAATTACTCCTAAAAAGTTGTACCGCCCCAGCCACTATACTAGTTCAAAAACAAAGTGCGGTCAAGCCAGTCATCCACCCCACCATGGCGAGGGCCATTTTCAGGAAACTGCGTCAAATACATAAGCTATTTCAAGTACAGTGACCTATGTGTGGCCCACACAGTGTGCACTGGCTGAAGTGCTGCCGGACAGCTTGCTATCAAGTTTTCACACCTTGCGCGTTGGTATGGGATAGGCTCGTGATTATGGAAACAGACAACATCAACCATTGAAGAATACACAATCTTTACAGCTTACACACACACACACACACACACACACACACACACACACACACACACACACACACACACACACACACACACACACACACACACACACACACACACACACACACACACACACACACACACACACACACACACACACACACACACACACACACACACACACACACATGCACAGACTTACGGTTCTCTTTGCATCACTTGGACCTACGCAGGACTCTGTGATCTCTTTGAAGAACAGTTGCTGTTCCTGTAGACGCAGTACACACACAGAACATAACCAGGGTGTAGAATTTCATCAACACACGACTTGTGGCCTGATAGATCAACTAAAATGCTGGATAGAAACATCTGACCCACATGTTCCATGAAGCAGTGTACTTCATATAACAGTCTCCTGAACATACAGTCTTGGACTCTTGGCCAAAGAATTTTAATCTATTCTATTCCACAATCACGATGACATAGTGCCAATAAACATGTGATGCGGGCGATTTTAACCAGATCCGACCCGCGAGTCAAAAGTAGCGCCGCGTTTCCATTTCAATGACATCATGCATGTTCCCAAAACTGATCCGAGTGCCGCAGGGGCCGCATGAGCCTTGGTGCTGCTTTCGGCACGTGGGTTAGATTTCTTTGGCTGTAGTTCTGACATGGGCATCCAATGCAAGGCACATGGGCAGAAGCAGATGCTCCAATTTGGCCTTCTCTCGTGTTCACTTGAAATTCAAGTGAACATGAGAGAAGGCTAAATTGGAGTCACACACATAATATATGCAGGCTACACGTACATCTTCACCTACAAGAAGTTCACAGGCAATTTATTTTAGAACCGGAAAAATTGCACAAAATTCAGCCCTTTCAGGGAGGAAACTATGCTTGGCACCAGCAACATGGAAGTAAAGCAGATGTTTGTGACAGTGATTGCAAAGTGATGGTGATGATAGATGGTATTAGCATCGTGCATCAAGGGAGTACAAAGGTACGGGCCTACTTCCTGTGTGATAATTATTTTAAAATGATTATACTAACATAAGATAATTTTGCACCAATGCAGCCAGCCACAGCTGGATTGTCAGGTATGCTCATGCCCATATGGTGATACTGGTCAAGGAGCAAACATGTGATGCACTCGTGACACGCAGCGGCACCCCATACAGGAAGTGGGCATACCCAAAACAGGAAGTGCACAACACACAAGTGCACACAACATGCGCCTGCTACAGAGTGGAGCTACCCTGACACATGGAGCAGATGTCGAACACTAACGGCGCCACTATGCCGCTAAGAGGCGCAACCGGGAAAAGAGGAACAAAACAACGAGTTTGTAACACCAGCCTGTCAGTGATTGTCGAAATGTACCACAGTTGACTTCTCATTGTCTGCTGTAAATGATGGCAAGAAGACTGGGTGATGAGCAATGGGTCAAAGCAGTCAGCGTCTTTCTTCACATTCTTCACATGGTTGGACTATTAGCATCAAACCGAAGTTCTGCTGCCAGCCCTCAGCCCTCGCCAGCAGGGATACTTCGCTCACAGCCAACATTCCAGTACCCTAAGTCTCCTGGCTCACCAGGGTATTCAATGTTTGGTACAGGTTCTGGCAGGCCATACCGTATACCCCACCAGGCATCACCAAGCATCACAATGCTCTGCAACGGCCAAGAGGTCATTGTACGCATCGGAAACTTTCGCCATGATACGGCAACTGTGGAGCTTCGCACCATGCCAGTGAATCCTGGTCACCTGCATGTGTGGCAGCTGGCAGCGACACTCAACTTCTCATCTCTCCCATCTCCATGCAAACAGAGTGACACGTTCCGACCATCTCTCGCTGTAAGTCCAACACAGACTGACCTGATTTTCTTTGGGTTCGGTCCTCATCCACTGTGCAATCAAGTATTCGTGTGGACAGAGGACACACTTCACAAACTAAACATCACAGGCGGTGAACGGGTTGCTCACTATCTGCATTCAATAGCAGCTCTCCCGTACAACGTTGATGGAAAGTCCAAGAAGCCCTATCGACTCCTCTCCTATGGTGGGTTATTGTGTGATTCTCTTCGGGCTAAACTACGTGAGAACTGCATTGCGTCGAATGTCTTTTGGCAATTAGTTATCCACAATTCCAGCAAGGAGGGAACATGGCAGCAAGTACAGGTCACGGATACCTGGATGAACCCACCAGCCTTAGTCGCACCAACACTTTTGAGCGCAGGTAGCTCGATCATCTTAACTAGTGGTTTCACTGAAACATACTATCAACTAAAAAGGAACGAGCGACTATGGACTCTCAACTTTGACCATGATGGAAATGGAAGCATTTTTCTCTGGAGTCGCTTCACACCGTTTTTCAGCCGCCTGCGGCAGACAGAATCGCTAATAGTTCCAATAAAGGCCGCCTATATCCAAGCAACAGCTACACTGCTACTGCTCAACATAGAAGATAACATAATCCGGCAGATGACTTGTTCCACTTCACAGAAGTCTATGAACTGCAACAACAGATACGGGGTTCTTGTAAATCACATTCCTGCGATTGTATCAATATCAAACTTCCTAGTGACAACGGCTGTACTTCCAGTGTTTGGAAATGAGCAAATAGTTATCGAGCTCATTATACAGCCTGTTTCAAATCTTTCATTTCCAGAAGCAACCAGAGGATCCTACATCCTATTCAACAGCCATCAGAGACAAGTTAAGTTCCCAGGTGAAAGTGGCTGCGCAGATTCACAGTCAATCATCCTGGTGTCAGCGGACAGCAGAGAAACAGTAACAACACTAGCTGGATGGTGTCCGCCAAAGTGGACTCGGCCCATAAATGCACACGTAGCGATGTATAAGGACATAACTGTTTTTTGGACGATGACTGCGCCAGGCTCGGAATACAACATTCAGATGCAGCAAAGAAATTCCTCGATGGGAAGAAATGAAGTACATGTACAAGGAAGGCGACTGGTTCAACTAGCAAAAAACAATGTTATTGTAAGTGGTGGTGGTGACAGAAAAGATATTTGTAGATCCATTCCTCGACGCGTGGAGTGCTGGAATACCCAAACTAACGAGGTGCACAGAGTCAATCACACCATAGAGAAAATGCCAGGGCCACTGGTGTACCACGCAGCAATGCAGCACAATGCAACAAGTATAATAGTGTATGGTGGCTTCCTCTCTCTGTGCACAGAGCATGATAGCAGCCAGTCAGACATCTGGTTATTGTCCTTCCACAATCTTGATCAGTGCCAAGGGACATGGACTGAGCTTAGTCACAAAGTTCAACACGGACAACTAGCAGCACGGGCAGGGCACACAGTAGCTACAGTTGATGGCTTGCATTACATATTCGGCGGCCACCTCAACAGATCATACTGCGAGGAATCACTGACCGTGCTCAACGTTTCAGCAGATGCAAACACCATCACCATTCACAAGCTTGGCCTCTCTACCTGTTTACAAACTCGTAGCTACTCGACATTGGTGCATTACACCGAAAACGGACTACTGCTGTTCGGAGGAACAAATACGTTACTGAGCGAAGATGAGCTATCCATAGCATACCTCGTACAATTCACCTTTGGAGATTTGCAGCAAACTGCACAAGCAGTAGCGTTCTTCAGGCATGAGCCAATCACTAACCATGAGATTGTTACAGGTAGCAATGTGCTCTACATTTTGTCAGGCGTACGTCCAAGTCACCTCAGAACGGAAGAGAGATCGCCGGCATACAGCAATCCCCACTATTCAACAATACAGCGCCGTCACCTCTGCCCTGTTGGACAGGAAAGAACCGACAACGACACCTGCCAGCCATGCCCGACAGGATACTACTCAGATACACTACAAGGCAACTGTACCGAGTGCGAAGGATACTCAACGACAAACGGCACAGGTTCGTGGCAGTGCTACATGCCCTCTCCGTGCAAGTCAACAACATGCCATGGGCACGGGACCTGTACAGTGGAGGATTTCCAGGCCTCGTGTACATGCCACTTTGGATACGTGCCCTACGATCAGTGTCAAATACCGCTGGTCTACCTTGGCATCACTGCTGTAATGCTGGTTACCACTCTTGCATTGGCATACGCCATCCTCAAGTACAAGCAACGCAATCGCCAGCTGAACGCAAAGGAGAAAGAGCTACAGGACAAGCACAAAGAGCTGCGCGTTTCGCAGAAGAAGCTGCACCAGATCAACACTGGTGCGCGCATACAATGGTCGCAGCTGACCCGCCGACAGCGCCTCGCCAAAGGGCGCTTCTCGCAAGTCTGGCTCGCTGAGCTGTCAGACATGCTGGTAGCTGTCAAGCTACTGCCCGCGTACACAGGCAGGAATTCTCACACAGATGAGTTTGTGCAAGAAGCAGAGGTGCTCCGATCCATACGCCATCCTAACATCGTAATCTTCCTGGGAGCCGGTCAAGATCCTGCTACCAGGCGGCCATTCTTCGTGATGGAGTTCCTGAAAAGAGGATCGCTGTATGGCGTTCTTCACGACACATCCAATGTCTTCACTCACCAAGACCACCTTCGTTTCGGACTGGACACAGCAAAGGGTATGGCATACCTACACGCAACAAATCCACCGCGCATACACAGAGATCTCAAGAGTCCAAACTTGCTCGTCAGTGACAAGTGGGTGGTGAAGATTGCCGACCTGGAGACCTCACGTTTCATGGCGATATTCGAGCAAGACAAACCCCAGAAGCAATGCCGCAGCACAGCAACAGCCGCCGCCTCCAACACACCCTCGTGTAATCAAGAAACGCGCGACGCCAAGCCCTGCAACGACATGGAGATGACTGAACAATCACAAAACGATAACACCAGCATCAGCACTAGCAGCATGACTGTGCCTCTGCTCACCAACATCGCAACCAACCATGGCGAGACATACCAACATTACTCAGCCAAGGTTCTGACACGCGGTGTTGGCACACTCTGCTGGTCCTCACCAGAGTGTTTAAAACAGGAGAGCTATGATGAAAAAACCGACATCTACAGGTAAGCTGATGACGCGGAATGAAAACTACCGTATTTTCCGGAGTATAAGCCTCACCCAGGTGTTTTGTTACGAAAAACAGACATCAACCCTATTAATTTATCACCACTACTTTGATCATTGAAGTATAAGCCGCACAGACTTTTTTTGGGGTGAATTACTGGTGTTTTTTTAAGTGCAGCTTCTACTCGGAAAATATGGTACAGTATTCGTACACCTGGCCAGCCCAGATCACTACTTTCTGCAAAACTATACTTGGAACGTAAGCTCGCCAGCATACAGGCGGCATGCAACTAAACACAGTATTGTAAAAATGTCTCCAGGTTGCCGAGCATACCACACTGCAAACCTTCTGTCAGTGTTAAAATAGACGCCAGGGACCTGGCAAGTACTAGGCCAACTGAGAGAAAGTGTCGCTTGGTCGTACATGTACTAGCATGGGTTGATGTTCAAACCCAAGCATACAGTCAAGATTCTGTCCACATAAATCACTGAGTTCTGTATGGTTGATGGTTGCATGGTGCATGATCGGCTGGGCAAATGCACTCGCCTCTATCTCGCATAATTCAGTGACAATTACACCTCTGAATTGAAAACGTGTTGCTTTAGGAAAGAAACGGGATTTCCTTCTCTTCCAATGTACTGTACAGCTACGGTGTAGTCTTGTGGGAAATCTTCACCCGACAACTGCCATATAGCCACCTTAGTACGGAAGAAGAGATTGTGAAAGAAATCGTTGATGGCCGTGGTCTTCCACTACCCGCCCATATGCCCTACGACTATCGCCACCTCATCGAGGCATGCATGCGCACGGAGCAAACGTCACGACCGGCCTTCCCCGAAATCATTGCACGACTCGAGGAGCAGCAAATCACCGTCGCGCAGTGAGTGCGGCAGATACGAGCATGGGCACTGCAATGGCACCCACGATTCGCCATGCTCCACTACTGCCCATAGGCCCCGGGCGCAATGAGTGCGGCAGATACAGGCACTGCTACTGTAATGCCAGACACAATTCGCCATGCTCCTCAGCTGCCCATAGGCCCAGTTGAACAGCAGCCACAAACGAACTGATCATGTCAATGGGTCTGCCTGATACAGATCACTCTACACAGCATATGACATTAATGCATCTCCACAGAAAATTCCTTTCACACAGCAACGCCGAGAAGGTTACAGACCCAGCGGTGAGAATCATCTGCATACGTGTGTTTTAAAAGACTCTCCTTTTTATTGCACAGAACATCTTGCACAGGTGCCATGCATTATGCATTTAGAATATTTTTTAAATCATTTCTACCCACAAACACAAAACACTACTTACTGCTGATATACTGTGCATAGACAGCGGCTTGACATTGCCATCGAGCGACTTCAGATGCATCATTGACGCTTTCCGCTTCTGGCTCGTGATGCCTGGCACGGGCGGTGGCTTCGTTGCTGATTTGTCCAGCGGCTGCTTGCCGGATAGCGTTGACCAGGACTCGGACTTCTGCTCAGTGGCACTTACTACAGTGCATGGGAAGATTAAGAAGATTTCTCAGACAATGGCTGCTTTCATACGCGTGTATGTGTGGGTTGCTGAAGTGGCTACCCAAAAGATCCAATGCTTGTAGAATGTTTTGCAAATAAAAATGAAAGGCACGCGCACATGTACAGTCGACCTACCCTTATAACGATATTCGCGTCAGACCAAGAAATATTGTTATAAGGGTAATATTGTTATAGGGGTAACTGGTTCATTTCATACACATACGTCATAATGCATGAGTTTTGTCCATTTTTTACACTCTTCATAGCATAAAAAACTGACGTACATTCACATTAAGGAGGCTTCGCTCTACGGAATTACGTATGAAAATAACGTATGAACTGCACGGAATTTTCATACGTAAAAATCAGAGCTGTTGGGTTTCGCTCAACGTGATTTCTCCACGACTGCTAAACATGCGTTGTTGCTTTGGAGACGCGTTGGCTGCATGCGCCCGCCGTATGCACCATGAACCAAAACCGCGTTTTCCATGATATTATGCACATGGTGTACGGTGTGTGTACCTTGTGTTTCGCGCGGCTTGAATGTTGCCATGGACAAATGCGGAAAATGCGAAAAAATATTTCAAAAAGTCCTACGGAGGACCCAACGTAGGAAAGAGCTTTCCTACGGAAATCCGTAGAGAGATTTACGTATGAAAGTTGCCCTCGCTCCCCGGCGCGTACGACATACGGATTTTCATACGTAATTACGTAGAGCGAAACCTCCCTATTATGTACACAGCAAGGTGCCCACTGCTGCCCCCATTGCATTTCGTCATTTTCCAGCAACTTATCAAGTGAAACTTGCCCTACCTGGATAGAGGGCTCTACATATTCCCTCCTATTCCCTGCTAGTTATTGTTATAAAAGGGAAAATGTCGATTGGTCAGCCCATTTTATATTGTTATAGGGGTAATATCGTTATAGCAATATTGTTATAGAGGTAATGCATTGTATACACAAGTCAATGGAGTGATTCGGTTTGGCAGATAAATATCGTTATAAGGGTAATATCGTTTTAGAGGTTATCGTTATAAGGGTAGGTCGACTGTACTTCTGTGCCCTTTCTGGCCTTGCCGTGCAGTAGAATAGAGCATACAAACAACGCGCGCGCGTGCGCGCACACACACATATGCACAGTGCCACACACGCATGCACACACGCATGCAGACACTTGAATGCTCTATTATAAACAGGACAAGTATTGACAACCCGGTCTTTTCATCTCAGTTTTGAACACCAGCCTATACTTTTTTGGGTTATTTCTTGAAAAAGAAAAAAAGAATCAATCAAAATCAATGCCTCACAAGATTTTTCTTTCTAGACACACAATATCACCTGACATATTCTGCTTCAATTCTTCACACGGCACGCTATACACTCCTGAGTACACCACCATGATGTCAGCGCTTACAATAACAGTTGGAAAAAAGTTGTTACTTGCCGGATTGCAATGCTGTTGAATACGTGACCACTGCAGTAGGAGACTACACGTCTTTAGAGACAGGTACGGATGATTCTCCAGTAACAAACCCTCTTTCAAGGCACACAGCTAAGCAGGTCAACCATTGATAGACCAGACCAGAATATACCAGCACTTGCTTTATCAGATGTCAACTTTTGTATGTTCTGAAATTGGGGCCGGTTTTTTTATTGCCGCCTGTCTGAAATAAGCGCCACATCATTTCAGGGATTTGGTGTGGATTTTTTCAAAATGGGTGAAATAATTGGGCTCGCAAACTACTAAGCGCCTCGGCCAGTACTGCCGAAAATGGGGTAAGCAGTAGGTGACCACTGACCACATAGACCCAGCCCACTGGCAACACGGCCGACCGCCACCCACAATCATGCAGAGTAGTTGCCTTACCTGGCGGAGGATTCTCTGGAACTGATGGCTGGCGACCGTCGATAGCTAGCCAATGTGCTGTCACGCAAACCACCAAAAGCAGAAACGAACGGATACTGGAAAGTTAGTTGCTACACTCAACTCAATACTCTTTCGCACTGCATTGTAGCCCAGCAGCAGCCAACAGTCGTTGCAAATGAGACTACGAAGTGGGGCTTATAATCAACTTTCAAAGCACACTGTCGTACTGGGATGAATAGGATACACCTCTCTAAACCGGGTACTTCAGGACCGACGGGTCACCATATCTCAGAATCGCTCGTAGCTCAGAAATACACTGCAACCATAATGAAGTATAACACACGGTGTTCCACACCACTGTGTTTGGTTGGGCTCACTCAACTAAGATCGATCATTCACAGGAATAAACAATAGGCGCCGAGAGTTCTTCAAGATTTGACTGTACGTATCTGCTTGAAATGTGTATGGTTGAGGGAGATGCGGATACGAGTTCTACGGTATTTATCAAACAGGTGATACGTATTTCAGCAGCCGCAAATGATGCCACTGAATGAAAAAAGTGCTCAAAGACACTTCTGTAAGTGTAAACAATGAAATACAGTACTCAGTACATTCCAAATCCAAGTAGCATCCATAGCTGGAGCCAGTGAAATAACTGTGGGGCCATGTTGTATTCAGGTGCACCTCACAGCCTTTGCATTGCTGGTAGCACTACTATGCAGCATTCAACACTGAACTGAATGCGTCTACGAGAGTTCAAATTTACTGACCACTGGCAGTGCCGCCGAAGGGGAATCACTATCAGCCAACTTACCTCTTATGCTGATGTCAGCGGGTACTTTGGGCAGGGGATGTCCAATAATGTCTTGAACGTCTATCTCCGTCTCTTCGTGGAAGTGCAACTCCCGACCACCGCCAGACGCTTGGCGAAAGGGCAAATGCTCCGTCGATGAAAAGCCATACAGTGGCTGCAGAAAACGGCGAAACGAAATGTACAGTGGAGACAGCAACTTAACGCAACCGGTCTTCAGCTTTACACAAGCACCAGCACGTGCCACAAGTACATCAGGGTTCGCACCAAGTCATGAAAATAATTATTATTCAAGGGTTTTCAAGGGCCCCAAACCCCATTTTTTCAAGGACATTCAAGGACATTAGTTGGTGGGCTAACCGTTGGTTGGAACATCGCCGCCATTATCACTCAGAGAGAAGGCATCGCGCTCAGAAGAAGAGGTGTTCACGCTGCGTCCAAGAGTGAACTATTGTGCTCTTTGACCCTCCATAGTTCCTCTGAGAGAGTGCCTGGGAGATAGGTAGCTTGGAAATGGCCGTAGAACGTGCTTTCCTGGACGCAATATTCAGCCATTTCTACTGTCTTCTTCAACTTGATTTATTTCGAAAAAATGTTATTTTTCAGGGTTTCTGCACTGGACGCGTTTGGGATCGAAAATCTCACCTGCGCAAACAGGCTGCGCAGCTCACGCGCTGAGATCCCTATCAGTACTACCAAGAGTGGATCCACTCTTGGTACTAGATCTACGGACTACGGTACCGGTTACGGGTACCCAGCAGTGCGCGTAGACCTACTGCATGAACGTGAGTAGATCTACCGCATTCAAACCCAAAATTAAGGAAAAACACACTTTTTTCAAAAATTCAAGCACCCACACGAAAATTCAAGGATATTCAAGCACTTTCAAATCCGGCTTTGACATTCAAGGACTTTCAAGGAATTCAAGGAGTGGTGCGGACCCTGTACATGTACCAGCTGATGAAGGCATAGTAAACTCTTTAGATAACATCCATCACCAGGCATCTCTTATCCATGCCAAAAACATACATGTACTTGTACATGCACAATTACCGCTACGCTATGCCCCTAAAGGAAACCCATGCAACTCTGGAACACTCACATCGACATTCTGAGCAGCCAGGGCATAGTCAAGATCATCACGGCACAGGCGAGTGCGCCTGGACTGATTCATAAACTTCTTCGATTCCTGCGCAGGGCATTCGCGAGCGCGTGCACACACACACACACACACACACACATACGCACACACACACACACACATACACACACGCGCACACATATATACACACACACACACAGAGGGTATAAGCCGTCAAAAATATTCCCAATTGCACAAACACGTCGGTTTCAACAAGCACAACTAAGCCACACCGCAGAGAGGATCATGTGATTCATGTCACACCAGCGACCAATCATGAGTACTAGTCAGCGGCCAGTAGTGTTGGTAGCCTGTAAACATGGAAGCCTCTGCCCATGGGAGACTTTTCACTGGCTTCTCGGCGAGTGGTATTTCTTTGGGAAGTGTTCGTAAACTCCACTGCAGCCATTTACATATTTTATGACTTCTAAATCTCCCAAACGGTCTCTTTACTGCGAAGAACTGACTCACATGTGCATTTCAAAAACAATGTTGGGCCTGACCCATCATCTGGTGTACTTATGAGCTTATGGTGACGAACACACCGACAATGTGAAAACTGACATCCAGGTGTGGATATGGGAGCTGAGGTGTAGTAAGCAAGGAAGCGTAGGCGATGTATGTATGAGAAGTAGGGTGGTGTACATGTATGTGTGTGTGTGGGGGGGGGGGGGGGGGCTCTACAAAAACTCGCGAGATAGGCGTGAAGATTCATTGCTACACTGTCTATGTACCGGCGTGAACAATCATGGTGACAAAATTACAAGCGTAGCGTCTACGCAATTAGAATAACGAGGCCATGTGTCGAAAACAAAGGACAAAGACAAATTTCAGTGGCATTTGCAAAGGCTTACTGCAAAACTGAGATTCGACGTTAAAGTGTACTATTTACACAGATAAATTCGCACAAATTGACTATCGCAAATCTGTCAGCGCTTGGAAATCGCGAACTAAAACTGGCACAACAGTTTCCCGCTTACAGGTAGCAGCTATGGCAGGTTACCTGGAGTTTTCTTAGAGTTTGGTGAAGCAGTATGCATCTGGCAAGTCCAAACTCACACATTGGACGAGCATCAATGCACACAGGTGCACAGAACTGCTCAATGAAATTCAGTCACGTGAGTCAAGGTGCGCCTTGCACCATTTCGCAGCCCAGTGTTTGCAGGTCTAGGGCTGCGCAACGCCCGGCGCGTACTTGACTCTGGAGTGACTCGGCTGGATTTCATTGAGCAGCACTGTACACGCATTTGAAGATTCCCCACTGGATCTTGACAATCATTCATATTATACCTTGTATAGAAGAGGAATGATAGAATCTCAACACCCTCAGTCAAATTAATGAATGATTGCATGATCATATTACATATTTCCAGCAGCTCTATGTTGGAATAAATTCATGTTTGCGAGACATCAAGATTTTTTTGTTCAAAAAGAGGACCAAAAGTTTACAAGTTTAATATCCGTTTTGTCCAACACTAACGACCGGTTATAAGCAGAATACTGTTGAGTCAAAAATGTGCAACAATTAGCACAACACGTGCAACACTACTTGTTATTGCCGTTTTTTAGTCCATCACAAGTTCCATTCCACATGTACACATGTAGTATAGTACGAAGAGATAGTGCCGTCGTCCGGTCTGTCTTGCTTCATGATCGCGTAACTTCCCCCCTTTTGCTTATCTCTGATAACATGAGCCTCCCAAGTTGGGTGGTCGTTGTTTCGCGTTTCCGAAGTGAGCTGTGGCCGTCCTGTGACGTGGTACTTCGTCCTTCATCACCATCTTGTTATAGCTAACATTCTTAGTTCGCTGTGATGTTTAGCTTGTTTTCGTCTAGAGTGCGCTCACCTTCCCCTTTCTTACGTTACTTTATAACTTAGAACCTTCCAAGTTGGAAGGCTGCTGGTTTGCGCATTCTAGACGTGATGCAGCTAAGCATCAGGTCGTTGAATGTCATGATCTCATCAGTCAGTTTTGTGCTAATTGTTGCACATTTTTGACTCAACAGTATTCTGCTTATAACCGGTCGTTAGTGTTGGACAAAACGGATAACTTGTAAACTTTTGGTCCTCTTTTTGAATTTTAATCCTTGGCTCTCCATCCGATTTTTTTGTTCATTGAAATTTATTGATCTCTGGGGTACAAACTGAATCACCTATTAGAGAATTTGAATCCATTTGTGACTGCTAGTTATGATGATAATTGCAACGACACGCGCACTCCAGAAAGTGAAGCACAGCTCACGATGAACGCAAGTGTACTGTACCTGAACAAGCTGTCTTAGCCGGAACATAGCATCATCTGCCAGGCGTGCACATGCTGCTTCGCCTATTTGAGATATTCCAATGGACTCAGCAATAGTTTTTATCGACTCCACAGTCAATGTTTCGCTACTCGTTTTGTCACTGACTGACGCCATACTCGCTGCTCAGTGCATACCACCACGCTCCTCTCAGCAACAAGTAACAAATAGCTCCTCCTTATATTTTCAGCATCAAACAGAAGTGAAATCGACAGCAAACAATTAATCTCAAGATCTGAAAATCTGAACAGTATTTTCCACTGAAAATGACTGCATGCATGTTAGAGTTCTTTTTGTTTTGTACTTCAATCACGTGACCAAAAGGCAGAAATCGGCTTGAAAGTGCTACGTCACAGCATAGCAACAATTCAAAAACTGGATCCACTTGGATCCAGTTTTTGTATGGATAGGATCCAAGCACATTTCAAGCGGTCACCCATACTCCCCCCCCCCCCATGGTGATGTAGCCAGTGAAACTGACTGATTTGGCTACTGGGGGCGGGGTTACAACTGGTGGTGAAATAAAAGTCACACCTGCATGCGACATGAGTGGGTTGCTATGCACCCACATACTTAGGCAATAGCAAAGTCACACCTTAGACTTAATGGATCCAAAAATAGAAATCTGATGTCAACTTACTACTCCCTGGCCGTTTTGACGTCATCACTTTCAAGCCCTATTATCTTTTTATTTTTTATGTAGTAGTATTCTTTTATTTTCCATCGGAAGCCTCAACAGTGATGAACACAACTCTTAAGAGGGCCGATAACAGGGTAGAGGGGTGTGGGGTGAGGAAAAAAAAATAAAATAATAATAATCTTTACTTATAAAAGAGAGGCACCTGTGACGTGTGTCTGTGTGTGTGTGTGTGTGTGTGTCACGCTCCTTATAAAGAAGAGGCACCTGTGACGTGTGTTTTTGTGTCACGCTGAAGCGCTGCGGAGCAGCGCTGCCCTGAGCACGCGAAGCGTGCGAACAGTGTAGCACAGTGTAGCTAGCGGCCGCAGAAGCACTAGTACTGAGCACGCGAAGCGTGCGAATCGTGTAGCTAGCGGAAGCAGCCACAGCACTGAGCACGCGAAGCGTTCGAATCGTGTAGCCACCACCACGTGCTGAGCACGCGAAGCGTGCGAACAGTGTAGGTACGTAGACCCGGGTGCTCGAATCAGAAACGATTTGACAGGTGTGCAATTTCTCATCTGTAAATCTCAACAATGTCAGAATATACTTTTGGAGAGGCGATGGAACAGGGAAGAGAGTCTGGCTTGACCCACCCAGCAGGAATTCAGAACATGGGTGCGCTACAACACAAGCTACAGACGCAGTAAAATTGTCGTATTTCCTTCGGATTTTTTATTTCTACGGTGGTAGCGCTTATACTTATACTATAGCAGACACGATCAGTACGAGTAGCAGTAGCAGCCGCGCGCAGAAGCACTGGACACGCGAAGCGTGCGAATCATGTAGCCACCTAGCCTAGGCCATAGGTAGCACTAGCAGCCGCACAAGCGCTGCGGACCACGTGAACCGTTCTCTGCAAATAGAAACATCTCCAACAAAAGGATACAAAAGATCTGCACTGACTGCACTCTGCATCTGATCTGCAGTGAAGAGCGCATCGCACTTTTGTTCGTAAGTTTTTGAACTTTTTGAGCCGCTTCATCCGCCACCAGGTGATGGACAACCCTGACCAGCCTCCCGAAGGCGTAACAGACGTCCCTCCTTCTCCTTCCAACGATGAAGAACCTCCCTCACCAGGACTTCAGCGGTCTAGGTCTGGCCACCACCACGTGCTGAGCACGTGTGCTGTTCATGTACTTGCTTCACCCGCGCATGCCACATTCGGCCAGGCAACGCTGGCGGGGGTGCTGCTAGTAGGAGATATTTAAACTAAACTAAACTGATACTTGGAACAATAAAGCAGCAGTAAGCAGTAAGCAGTAAACACAGGTATACAATACAAGCGATGCAGATGAATGAGGCCGTTTGCTGAAAAGAAGATCTAAATACTTCTGAAAAGACGCTGCGTCTTTAAGCATGGTCATAATGGGATAGTGCAAGAATTAAAGAGATGTTTTTAAAAACGAATTTAAACTAGGAACGCAGTAAACACAGTTATACAATACAGGCGGTGCAGATCAATGAGGGAGTTTGCTGAAAAGAAGATCAAAATACTTCTGAAAAGACGCTGCGTCTTTTAGCATGGTCTGAAGGTGCTTAGCAAATGTAGTGCGGTGCTGGGTGCGCCACTCCACAGGCAAAGAATTAAAGAACAGGGCAGCACGATTTGAAAAGGAATTGACACCGTCAGTCGTCCGGAATTTAGATATTGCAATAGCAGCATTAAAAGAGCTTCTTGTTGTCCTAGGGCCGGTTGAAACTTGAGGGAAAAGGTCCGTCAGATTTGGGAGAGGGAAAACGACATGATTAACATGGATAAATTTAGCAATGCTACGAATAAGGTAATGTTCAAACGGATCGATCGACAATCTAGCTAACAGCGGCATGACGTCCTCTTGTAGTTTCGAGCCACAAGCAGCGCGTACAGAACGACGATAAACGGACGAGAGTCGCTGTCGGTCCTTGGCGGATAGCTTCATTGCAAAGCAAGAGCAGCAGTATAATAAGTCAGGCAGGATAACCGAGAGGATAAACTGCCGTGTTGCCTTCAAACTTAGTTGCCGAAAACACCGTCGAAGAGCGCCAATTTTCGTGCAAGTCTTCCTAACGATAAAGTCTATGTGACCAGACCAAGAAACATCACTGTCTACAATGACTCCCAGGATTCTCGTGCTAGACACTTGAGTCAGAGGCTGTTGGTTAAAAACGATTGGAGTTGAGAGGGGTTGAGAAGACTTAGAAATCATCAAAGTTACAGTCTTTGTTGTATTAATGCGCAGCCCAAGCTCGTCTAGATCCACAGAAATTGCAGATAACGAATCAGTAACGGTAGCGACGGCCTCAGCTTGTGTACGTCTGCTGGCATACAACGTCATGTCGTCAGCGAACATCGGGAGCTTGCAAGAAAAGGCCTCTGCTGTCAATGGGAGCTTCCGTACATATATGTTAAATAGCACCGGACCCAGAATGGTGCCCTGTGGCACGCCACTAGTGATTGCCACCAACGGAGATGTTCCAGTGTGGGTAACCACCCGCTGTTGTCTGGCACAAAGGTATGATCGGAACCAGGCCAGGGCCACTCCCGAAATACCGACAGCTGCGAGAGCAAGAAGAAGCTGTTGATGCTTCACCATATCGAACGCTTTTTTCAAATCAATACAGACAACCGCCGTATGCAGTCCAGCGTCGCGCGAGACAAGCCAGTCGTTCGTAACCTTGGTGAGAAGCTGTCCGGTAGAACGGTGCTTCCGAAAGCCAAACTGGTCCACATGGAATGGGCAACGATCATTAAAAAAAAGATGTATACGAGAAAACACAAGCCCCTCCAGGAGCTTGGCTAGGATAGATGTTAAAGACACTGGGCGGTAGTTAGAAGGGCAGTCGCGGGGGCCTTGAGTTGACTTCAGAATTGGTGTAATGTTTGCAATTTTGAACAAGGATGGGAATTGACTAGACGAGAGGGAAGTGTTGAATAAGATAGCAAGTGATAGAGCAATTACGTCTTTTGATATTTTAAGTAGACACGGAAGAATGCCGTCCGGTCCAGGGGCTTTATTACTTTGGAGGTCACCGATCCGAAGCTTCACCTCTGCTACTGTAACGGCTGAAAACGTAGTAAGGTCGTCGGATTTAGCAGGTCCCATTGGGAGCTTGTAATTCGCTTCCTTATCTGTGACAATCGAGTGAAAATAGTCGTTCAATCGCTCAGGTGGGATGGTAACTGTTTGCTTCGGAGAGGAACGCTTTGTGATCATATTCAAGGCTTTCCAGAACTGCCGAGGCTCCCGTTCATACCGCTGGCACTGGTCTGAAAAGTAAAGATTCTGTAGGTGTCGATACAAGTTATTGCACTGGTTGCGCAGCCGCTTGAATTGTACAGATAGGCTCTCGTCTCGAAAGTTAGTAGCTTTTAGTTTCTTGAAGACCGATTTGCGCTTTCTAATCAAGGCAAGGAGTGGCGAGGTCATGAACGGGCAATTTTTCCGACGGGACTTCCTGTGTTTCCTGGTTACGTACGGTGCGATGATATCAAGCACAGCATTGACTTTCCCTGTCCACTCGTCCAACATCAGGTCTGGGGTACGGGATGTAAAGATATGAAGATCGGAGGACAGCAGCATATCGCAGAAACGCTGAGCGTTGAAGTTCCGGTAGTCTCTGCGTGTTTGATGGGTAGTAGTATTGCTCCGCGCATCCATGATGGGCACTGGGACGGAAGTAATGACGAGGCGATGGTCTGAAAACTCACAGTCCACGACAGAGGCTGACGGAACTCGATCAATGTTTGTGAGAATACAGTCAATGGATGTATGGGTAGAGCCTGTTATTCTTGTTGCTTCAGTTACTTTATTGGCCAGTCTGCACGGAAGTAGCAACGTGTCTTTGAGATGGTGGAACGCACTGGACGTCTGACGCAGAAAGTCCACATTTATGTCACCTAGCAACACAATATTCTCGCCGTCCAGCTGCTCCGTGGATGTAGCGAGCCGATTCCAAAACTCTACCGGCTCGGATGGGGGACGGTATATGCAACCAAACAAGGTACTATCTTTGCCTGTGCCAGCTCTAAGCCACATCAACTCTAGACTGGAGTGTGAGTGGTCCAAGATGTGCTTAGCCTTAACATGTTCCTTTACGAAGATGCAGATCCCGCCTCCTTTACGACATGGAGTGCAGGAGGATAGGCAAGTGCATCCATCAGCGCACGGCCTGTCTCGACGTAAGAGAATTGTGCCTGGTACAGAAACCTCAGTGTCCGAGATGCTTGAGTCGAGCCACGTTTCCGTAACCGCCAGCAGATCTAGGCAGTGCTCATCTATTAGCTTAGTTATAACATGGGTTTTATGTCGTAGGCTGCAAATGTTTATGTGGCCAACATTTAGTCGGTTGGATGGATGAATTGTAGAGTAGAATGCTGGGGTTGAGGGATTTGGAGACGAAGGGGTGAACACAGGAGCATGCGGGTTCAGGGGCTGTGAATACCGGTAGGTGGTGTGTGGCATTATGTGAGTGCTGGAGCTGTGCCGTCAGCACCAAAGCGCCATTCACGAACTGCAAAACCGAGCGAGTCCGGCCAAAATGCTTTGTCCTGTACGGTGGTGGCGTCCGACGCCAGCACTGTGACCCTGGCAAACCCTGTTCGGAAGCGCTCCGAGGTGTATCATCAAGAGTACATAAACCTTTATGTACTCTTGCTATTATGTAACTAATTATTTACTTGTTAGCTTGTAAATCCGCTACATGTGCATTTCAAAACTATAGACGCGTAGGCTATAGGGTTTTTGAAATATTTCAAATTTGGCTGGAACTTTTTGAGAATAGTTTTCGGTATATTGCTCAGGATCGCTCCACAATTACTCTCATAATAGTTTCTAAAGGATTGGATAACAGACGCCCAATTTGGAAAAATTTATGCACAAAGTGATCACAGATTTTATGTGGTATAGAACTATAGATGCTGGCATAACGGTTTTTGCCTAGGTACGCGTCTATAGTTTTGAAATGGACTGTAGTAATGATTACTAGTAATAAGTATGTTCTTCACGTCAAGATTCTGGAGGTGCTTGAGCAGTGAGGAGGTGATTATTTCAATCCATCGAAGCAGAGCACGTCCCGTCCAACATCTACATGTATGTGTACGACGGTTTCTCCGTCACCCTCCAAGAACACCAAAAACCCGCATATCGCGCATACATTCACTGTGTTGCATGATATTCATGAGGTCCGAGAAGCCCACTTTTGTGCCATCGCTCTGCATACAATTGCATACACGGGCTCCGACGATTGCATACCAACTTTGGGGCCTGATATATACGATTTGGGACAAGGTATACCCATGAAATTTTCTGTATGTGTTCTGCAGAGGTTTCTCTTTCCAGTCGTGTAATTTGTTGGCCCTAATTCCGATTTTAGAATTTTGGACTGAGGTCAATACCAAGAGTAGATTTTTGGTTGGAGGAAAGCAAATCAGCACACGAAGCACAGAAGCCATATTATATAATTTTTTCGACTACAATATTTTTTTGTGGGCCTTTCATTCCATTACTCTTCATTTCAGGTCGAATACAATGTCAATGGTGATTAATTAACAAGGTAGTAAGCAAGTCCTTATATATAGTAACCGGCACTTTTGGCGGGCAGAGCATTGACAAAAATAGCACTTGAAAAATAGCGCTAGTATAGTGGCCGGCGGACGTGGAGGCGACTGCCAGCACGGTGCTACCACAGTGGTCCCTGATCATGAACCGGGACAAAACTAAGTATACGGACATCTTCAGAAGTGCGGACAGGATCGATGAAGAGTGGAGGACAACGCGCAAGCTGGGTTCGCTGCTGGGCGACGAAGAGGATAATATTATTATGCGACGAAAACAGCTGGCGACTGCAGCATTTCAGTCCCTATGGAGCCTCTGGAAGAGGCATCAGCACATCAGCGAGAAGTTGCGTCTGCGGCTGTACAACACTTTTATTATTCCAGTACTGACGTACAACTCGGGTACGTGGGGGGTCAGTGTGACTGTTCTGTCTCGCCTGGATTCCTTCCACCGCCGTCAGCTAAGGTCACTCATCGGTGTGAAATGGCCACAAATAATACCGAATGATGCTCTCTATGCCAGATGCGAAGCTGAACCCTTGAGTGTCATGGTCAAGAGATCACGCTGGAGGCTGTTTGGCCACATCCTGCGGATGGCAGATGAATCTCCAGCTGTTATGGCTATGTTCGCGTACTTCGCCAATCAGCAACAGAAATGCTGGAGGGGTAGACCGCGGACGACCCTGCCGCAGGCATTGGTGGGAGATCTGCGCCAAGCCAATGCCGGATTGCTTGGGAACTTAGACGCTCTGCAGAGCCTGCGAGCCATTGCCCATGACCGACCCGCATGGCGAGATCTATGTATGAAGATCTGTGCATCGTGATATACCGACAGGTCCTGAAACAGTCAAACTCAGGAAATAGCACTATTATTATCACTCAGGCTGCAATATTCAATGACATAATTAAAGTTTAATAATAGCTATGAAAAGTATGAATGCCGCAGACATCACCACGCAACATGACAATTTGTTCAAGGTTTGGTTTTGTGTGTTTCCAAAATCGATTTTCACGCTCCGATCATCAGTGGAAATACGGAACTAAAGAGATCAAGGGCAAAACAAAGGTTAAAAATCCAAAGAAGTGTGACACATGACGGGTAACTTGTGGTAAGTATTACAAAAAGTGAGAACTAAAATAAAGAGTAAGTGTGACAAACGGGCATGAACAGTGCAGAAACAACTCATGAACACGGGGTGCAAACTCACGAAAATAACCTAAGGGCTAAAACATGTTCTTTTTGCTTACACAAATCGGGCTTATGCGTACGAATACAAACAGCTTCAAGGACCTTCAACTGCTGGACATAACGGGCACGACACAGTACAGAGAAGTGGGAATCATCATAAACACTCAAACAATCGGGACGAGAATAATAATAATAATAATAACAAATGCAAGTACACAGCTGACTTCTTACGAATTTCACCCTCATCAGCTCCATCACCTTCCCTGCCACCTGACTCCTCCTCGTCCATTTTATCACCATCACCACCAGCCGTCTCATCGTCATCCGCCTCGTCGTCATCCGCCGCCTCGTCATCACCCGCCTCGTCGTCATCTGTATCCTCGCCGTCATCCGCCTCGTCGTCATCTGTATCCTCGTCATCCGCCGCATCATCACCCAACTCATATTCACCACCAGTCAGTCGTCTGATACCATCCATGTTCTCCTTCCTACGTCTGTCCCGTGCCACTGTCCTTACCTCATCTACATCCCGAGATTGTGTTCCGTTTTGCCCCCGGCTTCCGGTCTCATCCCCGGCTTCCGGAGGCATCACAGACATTGTGCCGCACAATCAAAACGCTAGTTACACAAACATACTTTGCGGCGCACTTCATCCCTGTGTTCACTACGATAAGTGCGTTCACGGTGAGGAAGGATGTCCTACCATCCCACCTATTGAGCCACTTGGTCTACCAATTTGAGTGCCGGAATTGTGATAGCCGGTACGTTGGTAGGACCCTTCAACACCTGAGCGCACGTATCAAGCAGCATGTACCACTTCACATGCTGCCGGACGCAGCAAAAGCGAAGCGCCCGAAGCGGGGAAGACCACGCAAGAACCCGCTCCCTCTACCACCGACACAACCAGAGCAAGTCGAACACACGGTGCAGAGGAAGAGTGGTGGATCACTAAGCCAACCGAATGTGCCTTCTCCACTGTTGCCCTTGCCGCCACCGGAGCCACCACCAGTGCCGTTGGTGGCTGGGGTTGGGGAGGAGTCGGCAACAACGACAGTACCGCCAATCACAGAAATTGATCCCATTTCTTTGACACAGTATCCGGCTGTGCGGACACCGCAGCACCCTCCGGCGCTTGATCCGTGGGTCCTGAGACCACGGAGGTCGACCGCCAATTATTCAACCGAAATATATGCTAGGAATGGCCAAGGCCCACGCGGAGCATCGAAGGAGACCGGAAGCCGGGGGCAAAACGGAACACAATCTCGGGATGTAGATGAGGTAAGGACAGTGGCACGGGACAGACGTAGGAAGGAGAACATGGATGGTATCAGACGACTGACTGGTGGTGAATATGAGTTGGGTGATGATGCGGCGGATGACGAGGATACAGATGACGACGAGGCGGATGACGGCGAGGATACAGATGACGACGAGGCGGGTGATGACGAGGCGGCGGATGACGACGAGGCGGATGACGATGAGACGGCTGGTGGTGATGGTGATAAAATGGACGAGGAGGAGTCAGGTGGCAGGGAAGGTGATGGAGCTGATGAGGGTGAAATTCGTAAGAAGTCAGCTGTGTACTTGCATTTGTTATCTCGTCCCGATTGTTTGAGTGTTTATGTAACAGTCCAACTAACTTCAGTAGTCATTCTTGGAATAAGCAATGATCCTTGCCATAATGCATTCTTATATACATAAACAAGCAATGATGGACATAACACCTAACAGCAGCAGCGTGATAATAGCAGGTGATAAGTGTATCCTATTCCTAGTGTTAGTAGTAACAGTGAATCTGTTACACCATTCCCCCCTCTCAACTGTCAGAACAGTACCAATTCGAAGGAACAGTTATGGTAACTAATGATCATGCATGGATATGTGGAATGCATGGTAGCCGAAAACAACACTGATGAACTCAAGATCCAGTGCATGTCCTCTGCAAATAACGCCTGGCTGGCAGGGAAGCACTATCCTAATCATGCAGAATGCTACATTTCTATTGCAACACGTAGAAACTAGCAATACAACTGTGGCTGCCAATTAAATAGCAATTTTATGAAAAACGGTCCAGGTAGGTTTTCAACGGAATAATAGCATTTCCTGCTTCATCCATCAAGTATTCCTCCGGCTCCCAGGTGGCATCTCGGTAGCCCTTCCATTTCACTAGGTACTGCGTGCGCCGTCCTCTCTTCTTGTGCGACAACACCTTTTCGATAATGTACCGCGTATGGCCATCCGCATCGGTTAGGGGTGGAGGTGCCGGCTGAGTACGGCCCGGTATCTCATTGCCATGGTACAGCTTGAGGGCAGCAATATTGAACACTGGATGGGCCCGAATGATTCTTGGAAGAGCTAATCTGTACGCATTCGGGGCCACTTTCTTCTGCACTTTGAACGGCCCATACCACTTGAGCCTTAATTTGTGTGAAGGCCTGTCTCGTTCCTCGGGCGTCAGCAGGAAGTCCCTGAAGACCAACACCTCATCCCCCTCCTTCAGGGCGTCCTCCACCCGTCCTCGATCCGCATACAATGATTGCCGGGCCTGCGCCGCCACGATGGCATCCTGTGCCTCACGTAGTGCCTCTACGCGGCCATCCAGCCATGACAGCGGACCATTCGTGTCCATGCCAGCTCCAGCTTTCTGCTTCGTCAATAAGCTCGAGGGAGTAACTGGATGGCATCCATGGTTGAGGAAAAATGGCGTGTTACCTGTTGACGCTTGATCGGCATTGTTGATCGCAAACTCACATAGCGATAGGAGTTCATCCCAATTGTTTTGCCTATGGTTGACGAAAGCTCTTAGCGTATCCTCAATGACACGGTTCACACGCTCAGTCATGCCATCGGTCTGCGGGTGGTTGGCCGTGCTCATTTTTAGCTCCACGCCAAGAATACTGAAAACCTCCTTGAAGAACGCCGACGTGAATCGCGGATCTCGATCACAAACTATCGTTTTGCTCAAGCCATGGGCAGCAAACACATGATCCACGTACAATCGGGCTGCCTCCTTAGAGTCAACATGAACAGTCGTCGGGATCAGGTGCACATACTTCGTCAGACGGTCCACAAAGGTTAGAATGGCGCTATGTCCTCGGCAGGTCAGCGGCAGTGCCATGATGAAATCCATGCTGATGTCTGTCCAGGGCTGTTCGGGGACTGGAAGGGACTGCAACAGTGCCTTGGTCTGGCTACCCTTTACGCGTTGGCACCGGTCGCAAGATTTAACGAAGTCCTTCACAGTACTTCTCATGCCTGGCCAATAGAAGTATCTGCTCAGCTTCAGGTAGGTCCTGTCTCTCCCCGGATGGCCGGCCGT
Source organism: Sycon ciliatum (assembly GCF_964019385.1). Lineage (NCBI taxonomy): Eukaryota > Metazoa > Porifera > Calcarea > Leucosolenida > Sycettidae > Sycon > Sycon ciliatum. Next base: position 29,517,322 of record NC_088644.1, read on the forward strand.
CAGGCAATCATGATTCTGTTTGAGCAGTTGCAGCCGTACCGGACCGCGAGGAATGCAGAGGCGAGCATCGCCCGATGTTACTAGGTACAGCCGCCGGTCCACACTGTTCCAGACGTATCGCTCATGCATGGCGTCTTCGCTGCAAGCCATCAAGCGCTTGATTACTGGCGAAAGCTCTGGGTCACTATCATACCCTGCTGAGATCTGATTCGCAATTCCTTGATTCACATCCAGAGAGAACTCGATTCCATTCAGTTCCAAGTCTGGTCGACGTGACAACGGGTCTGCTATGTTACACTTCCCTGGCTTGTGATGTACCGTGTAGTCATAGTCGGCCAGGAATTCAATCCATCGAGCCTCTCTCTTGGTTAAGTTTGGTTTGGTCCTGAGGTAGACAACTCCCATGTTGTCGGTGTAGAGTTGAAAGTGGCGAAATAGGTAGACTCGCCAGCACTGCAGGGCGTACACTACAGCCAAGGTTTCTCGCTCGGCGGCCGTGTAATTCCGTTCGGCAGAAGACAGCTTTCGGCTCACGTAAGCCACAGGATGCCAGGACTGGTCCTCTGCTTGCTGCGTTAAGACTCCTGCCACAGCAAAGTCACTTGCGTCAGTCTCAACGCGGAAATCCTGACTGACGTTTGCTAGTCGCAACACTGGTGCATCCAGCAGAGCAGACTTCAATCGCTCAAATGCCTCCTATCGAGTCTGATTCCACTCGAAGCGCACATGTTTCCCTGTCAGTTCCTCCAGGGGTTTGGAGATGACCGAGAAATGGTTAATGAACCTTCGAAAGTAATTAGCGAATCCCAGAAACTGTCTTACGTGCGTGACCGTCGTCGGGACAGGCCAGTTATGCACGGCCTTGATCTTCTCTGGATCTGGAGAAATGCATTCGCCGTCTATCCGGTGCCCAAGAAACAGAACGTCTGTCCGGCCGAATTCACATTTAGACGGTTTGCAATATAGCTCATTCCTCCTGAGGGCGTTTAAGATGGTTCTGACATGATCGAGGTGCTCCTCCCATGATTTGCTGAATATGAGGATATCGTCTAGAAACACCACAACGAATTTACGCAGGTATGGCTTGAGGACACTGTTCATCAAGGTTTGGAATGTTGCCGGGGCATTTGTTAGGCCGAAACCCATCACTGTGAACTGAAAGTGACCGAATGGGGTATTTATTGCTGTCTTCGGAATATCTGTTTCTTCTATTCGAATCTGATTGTAACCGGACCTCAGATCTAGCTTGGTGAAATACGCACTGCCTTAGACGGTATCAAAGAGGTCGTCAATATTCGGTAGGCATGCCTTGTTCTTAATGGTTATGCGGTTTAGCTCCCGCCAGTCGCATACCATTCGAAGTGTTCCATCCGCTTTCTTTACGAAGAACACAGGGGCTCCGTATGGGGATTTGCTGGGCTGGATGAATCCTCTACGGAGCAGCTCGGTGAGCTGAGCTTGAAGCTCATCCATCTCTGGTTTTGGTAAACGATATGCTGCACGAGATGGCGGTTTAGCTCCTTCTTCCGTTTTTATCTCGTGATCTGCGCCTCTTCTGGGTGGCAGCTTGTTTAGAAGCTCATCGGGAAGGACGTCCCCGAACTCCTTCAGCAGGTCCTTGAAATCCTTCTGATCCTCCCTACCCGGACTATCCACCGTCTGTGGCTCGTCCGGATCTGCTGTCACATACGCTAGGATTCCTTCTGCGCCACCTCTCATTGTATGCCTAGCCTGCTTCCCTGAGATGAGGAACGTCTCGATCGGTGGGTTGGATTTGTCCGTGCCATCACTTTCACTCGGTTGACAGATGATGGATCCACCCTCCAGCTTGATTTCATTGGTACGAAAATTGATCTGTGGGTTCGTCCGGGTCAGCCATGGTTTGCCGAGGATCACGTCATACCGCGTCATAGGGAATACTAGGAACTGTTGGTGCTCGCTAAAGTCGCCGACTACGGTCTTCAAGCTGCCCGTTTTCGTAATAGGCTGTGAGCGGACCGATCCATCAGCAAGTGTGACGTTCAGGACGTCGCTACCGGTTGTTGTGGAGATGTTGTGCTTCTTGACAAAGTCAGTTGAAATGAAGTCGTGGGTTGACCCAGAATCCAGTAGCATGGTAACGCGACGTCCATTTATCTTGCCCTGGACGCGCATTAGGTCGTGTTCGTTGTCGGCGGAAATGCTCCCTGTGCTGGCGGTTACTTCATTAGGCCGGCCAACAGTATCAGGTGACGAATGCTTGACAGGCGAGGCTTGAATTTCGGTCTCCTCGAGGCGTGGTTCCTCATTTGCTAAGGGGCTGAATTTGTTCTGAACTTTGATTCGTGGCCTATTCCTGGGTGCTCTCGTGTTCGCCAGTAGTCGCACTCCCTTCCTTGCTGGCGTCCATCGTTTAAAGAAGGCTTGCTTGTGGCGTTCCTCCCTCCTTCTGGACAGAATCTGGCAATATGGCCGGGTTTCCTGCAGGTGAAACACAGCCTTGAACGACCCTCTGGCTCCCTGGTTTCTCTCCCACCGGATGGTGTTGGTTGGCTTGACCAGGGTCCAGGCTGGCGCCTCTGATGCCCTGGTGCGCGCACTGCCTTGGCGTAGCTTGCTTGGGCTAGCCGCATCGACTGGTCTGCTGAGACCGCAGCTCGTATGGCTTGGGCCAAATGTTGCGGATGCTCCCTAAGTACCTCACCGCTTAGGCCCTGAGCCAGCCCACGCGTGAACAAGATAGCTCTGGAGTGGTCATCAAGCTCGGGAACTTGTAAGCTAAGCCGCGAAAATTTGTTGATGTATTCGTCAAGAGTCTCATCTTGGTGAAGAGCGAATAAGTCGATGCGCGCCTGTTCCCTGTCATAAACCGGGCCGTACACTTCTCCCAGCTTGCTCTTCAGGTCTGGCCAGTCGGAAAACAGCGTGTTTGCCTCCTGAGAGGCGATAAACCAAAGACGAGCGTTGCCCTCCAGAAAACTCGCCGCGTAGCTCAAGCGCTCCTCCGCGTTGTCCAGCTGCAGGGACTTCATGGCGAGTTCGATGGCGAAGGCCCACTCCTTGAACTCTCTTGTATCTCCACGAAACACAGGCGGAGACTTAACATGGCGCATGCGTGGCCTCTCTCCGCTGGGAGCTTGAGCACGTCTTGGCGTTTGATCTGCTCCATCGCACTGACCGAGTGCGATAAGGTGATTCAGACGCTTCTGAATCTCGAATATACCGTAGGCGACTAATGCGGCCACTGCGCATAGCCCGAACATGACGAAAAGAAAAACCATCCTCTTGCTACCAGTGTAACAGTCCAACTAACTTCAGTAGTCATTCTTGGAATAAGCAATGATCCTTGCCATAATGCATTCTTATATACATGTACATGAACAAGCAATGATGGACATAACACCTAACAGCAGCAGCGTGATAATAGCAGGTGATAAGTGTATCCTATTCCTAGTGTTAGTAGTAACAGTGAATCTGTTACAGTTTATGATGATTCCCACTTCTCTGTACTGTGTCGTGCCCGTTATGTCCAGCAGTTGAAGGTCCTTGAAGCTGTTTGTATTCGTACGCATAAGCCCGATTTGTGTAAGCAAAAAGAACATGTTTTAGCCCTTAGGTTATTTTCGTGAGTTTGCACCCCGTGTTCATGAGTTGTTTCTGCACTGTTCATGCCCGTTTGTCACACTTACTCTTTATTTTAGTTCTCACTTTTTGTAATACTTACCACAAGTTACCCGTCATGTGTCACACTTCTTTGGATTTTTAACCTTTGTTTTGCCCTTGATCTCTTTAGTTCCGTATTTCCACTGATGATCGGAGCGTGAAAATCGATTTTGGAAACACACAAAACCAAACCTTGAACAAATTGTCATGTTGCGTGGTGATGTCTGCGGCATTCATACTTTTCATAGCTATTATTAAACTTTTATCTCCACGTAGATTATTTGTACATAATTAAAGACATACAGTCAACTTCGCTTATAACGACACTCGGCGGGGCATCAAAAAAGTGTCCTTATTCGCGAAGTGTCGTTATACCCGAAGTCTCATCATTATGTATTACAGTTGGATGGGACTTTGCTCTGGGCACGGAAATGCTGTCGTTATTCGCGAATTGTCGTTATATCCGCAGTCGTTATTAGCGAAGTTGACTGTATTCATAAATGACATATCTTCAATACCCATGAGCTACATTGTATATGATAATTATATCATTATATCATCGTTCTGGCTCAATTTCTTTCCCTTGTCATAGTCCTGTTTATCATGTTCAGCGTAAGCGAAGTTGTGGATCATGCTTGCATGGTTGACTCCAACGCGTACATGCAAGTAATAATAATAATAATAGTGGCGCCAACAGCATATTTGGCGGTCAGAGCATAGACCAAATAAAGCTGTGTGGACCCTGGCTAGCGCCAGACGTTACTGAAGTAACGTCTTCTGCACAGCTACGGGAATTAAATTAATAGCACTTTAAAAGATAGCGCTAGTGGCGCCAAGTGCACAGTGAGACAATGATTATTACCAGTATCAGACAACAGTCAACAGTGCTAGTGGCGACCACAGTACTATTCTCTTCATTTGTGTTCTCTTCGTGTTTTGTTGCCCGTAAAAGAGGCTGTTACGGTACTACAATGTCAAAACAGAGTCAACTAACTTTCGCACATACATGTACCTGGTACTTCTTTTGCACGCAAAATTCAGGCTTCAGCTTGGCCGGCAATGTACACTGCCTCCATGATCCAGCACTGCAAGGTGAGATTTGTTGCGCGCACGCGCTTGAATGGTGAAGTGAGAGTGGGTGCCATGTTTGCAGACTGCACTTAGGCAGGCTGGTGACGATGTCAGGTGACGGGGTATCGCTGAGTCCCTCTCATTAAAGGGGCAAAAACTAAAATTTCACCAGTTGTAGTCTTCGGGGTGCTGAGTCGAATGGTCTTGGTCCGAGAAAGCTGAGACGCTCCCTTCCTTACTGAATCCCAATCGAACTCGCGCACTTCCACCCAAACTGGGTGACTGCGCCCTACTAGTACTAGATGGGGATTTGTAGGCAAAATATCACTAAAAGCGCCATTTCGTTCTTATAAAAGCACGGATGACCGCGATTGGCCCATATGTTGTAGTCTTTTGGACGCTGAGTCGACTGGTTTTGGTCCGAAAAGGTTACGATGCAGCGTTCCTCCTTTATTCCCAATCGAACATGGTTGAAGAAGCGGTCATGTGCTCCTGGGTGCCCAAATCACCTGGTCACCAGTCACCACGCCAGCAGGCGACAACTTTCACACCAAGGTTCAACTCCAGTGACAGGACTGCACCCAAAAAAGGTCATGTTATTGCATATGTTCTTGGTTTAGTTTTTGGCCTTTTTCGTGCTTTGGAGTTGATAACATTTTCCTCACTATCGAAAAAAAAAAAAAAAAAAAAAAAGGTCAAACAGGCTAGTAAGTTGTACCCTGCAGCAGTGCAGGCTCGGTGACCAGGTGACTGGCGTACGCAGGAGCACGTGACCGCTTGTTCAACCATGTTCGATTGGGAATACAGGAGGAACGCTGCATCGCAGCCTTTTCGGACCAAGACCAGTCGACTCAGCGTCCAAAAGACTACAACATATGGGCCAATCGCGGTCATCCGTGCTTTTATAAGAACGAAATGGCGCTTTTAGTGACATTTTGCATACAAATCCCCATCTAGTAGGGCGCAGTCACCCAGTTTCGGTGGAAGTGCGCGAGTTCGATTGGGATTCAAGTAGGAAGGGAGCGTCTCAGCTTCCTCGGACCACGACCATTCGACTCAGCACCCCGAAGACTACAACTGGTGAAATTTTAATTTTTGCCTTAACTTCCCTTTTAATACATTATCGTCATTGTCCGTTGGTCCATTCCGGTGGTAGCTATGCATCGCAGTTGTGCCGCTGGCGACTTCTCTGCAGGGCGAGGAGTATAAAATCAGCGAGGCTGTCTATCTCCGCATCAGACCGCGCATGTCTGTCCCCGGGGAAAATTGCGATTCCGCGGCCGCGTTTTTTTCCGCGTTTTTTGCGATTTTTAAAAGACCGCGTTTTCCGCGATTTTCCCGCGTTTTTTGAACTTTTTGTTGTACTACACGTACACACAGTGCACTTTTCGGTCAGCAATGTCTCATCGTGGCGGCTTTTTACTCAAATAATGGGTGCTTTAATAATAATAATAATATCTTTATTAGGATGACCCAGAGGCTTGTCGCCTATCAAGGGGTTCACCGCTTTGAAGGATGTACATGTACATGTACACGTATGAGCTAAAGTGAAAGTAGTGAAAAGTTGTGCAGCATGAATGCGTTGGGGAGCACACGGGGGGGGGGGGGGGGGGGGGTTATGTACATGGCGTAGGCATACCGGAGAGCGAAGCACTATGTTTGCAAGTGAGTTTGCGAAGCTCATTCTTGAAAACAATAATGGATGGTTCTGCAGTTAGTCTTGGTGGGAGGCAGTTCCATAAGAGGGAGGTTTGGAAGAGAAACAACGATTTTGATGTGGTCTTTGCTTTAGGGAGAATAATTTTGTTAGGGCGTCTCGCACTCTGCGTGATATTGAAATGGAATGAAGCTAGGCAACGTCGATACTTGAAAATAAATTTGTGCACCAGAGACTTGTAACTGATTGATTTCACTACATACTCACTGAAAATTGCCGCATTCACCGCATATTTACCGCATATTTACCGCAAATTCACCGCAAATTATGCCATATTATGCCGCGTTTTTCCCCGCGTTTTTTGCGATTTTTTTCCGCAATTTTCCCCGGGGACAGGCATGTACGGGGTGCCTAAAGACAAGACGTACACCACAAGCCCTCTCCTATTCCGCTGACTCCTTTGAATTTGCCAAATCCATCCAGCAGTACGACTCAGGATGTAGTGAAGGGTTCGTGTGCTCAATTTAGCCTCTTTCCGAATGTACCTCGACATCTGCCTGAAAGCTCTCTATCACAGTGACATCAACCCTCCTGAGATTGAAGAGACCCTGCTAGTGCTACGCAAGCTCCTGTACAAATCAACACCAGACGTAGAGTTCAGTTTCAATAACAAAATGTTCAAACAGACAGACGGAGTGGCCATGGGGTCTCCCCTTGGCCCCGTCTTTGCCAATATCTTCCTTGGATACTGTGAAACGCTAATACCAGACGAGTTTTGGCCAGAACTTTACACTCGATATGTTGATGACACGTTCTCATTCTTCACCCAGCAGGATCATGCATTGACCTTTCTTGAACGGCTCAACTCTGTCCATCCATCGCTCCAGTTCACTATGGAGAAAGAAACTGAAAATCAACTACCATTCCTGGATGTCCTCGTTACACGGCATTCAAACAGTTTCAGTACAGCAATCTACAGAAAACCCACCTTCACCAGACTATACACGCGATGGGACAGCTATGGCCCAACCGGACAGAAGATCGCCCTGATAAAGTCGCTGACAGTTCGTGCCCAGCGTATCTGTTCCCCACAGCATCTTGACAACGAGATCTCAAAATTGTGGAGTCCATCTTCTCCCGCAATGGCTATCCCCTGCATCTAGTTCAACGTGTAATGTCACAGGCACTGACAACGAGTGCCAGAGCTGAGGACAAGTCGAACCGTGCTATCTTGCGACTCCCGTGGCTCGGCGACCAGTCGGCCATGTTCACTGAGCAGAAAATTCAAAAAATTGTCCAGCGCTATGTTCCACTCCGCTACCCAATCTGTTGTTTCACTACCCGGAAGATGTTTTTGATGTGTATCTATATTCATTACGTCATAGTTGTACTGCATGCACGCACACACACGGATTAGTTGAGTGTGCTTCTTTTTCCTGTTGTTCTTTCTCATGACATGTTTTGTTTCCGTTCCCAAGTCTTCACGAATAAATAGTAACGTATCATGGCGCAGTGAACTTGTTCTTTCCTGTGTCCGTGCCTTGTGTCCGCACCTTGTAGTGTTTGCACGGGCCCAGTTGTTTTTTTCCGTATGAAGTAGTAGTTTCCGCGATCGAAACTCTGTCTCAGTTGAATTATTTTAGTAGTGTATTTGTTCGTACTCGTGGACGAGTGACTAATCGTAATGGAACAATCACAGGACGACACCGGATTTGACCTGTCCTCCGCGACCGAGCGACAGCAGGAATCTCAAATGGGTGTCCTGATGAAATTTATGGAGCAGCAGATGCGTGCAGCTGAGGCTCGTGATAAGGCGATGCAAGATCTGTTCAAGAATGTTCAGAGCAGGTCGCTATCACCATCGCAGCCTCAGTTCACTCCGCAGCCCTCAGCACCAGCTCTGTCCACCTCGCAGACCTCAGCACCACGGCCAGTGAACAGTGTGTCCTGCCCACACTTATTGTCGTCTGCGACGCTGGCTGATTTTCACTCCTTCGTTGAAAGCTGGAGAGATTTTAGTGTTTGCCAGCATTTGGCCAGCCAGGCTCGTGAGGCCAGAGTGGCAACACTCCGTCAGTGTTTCGATGAGGAGCTGCGACGTTTTATCCGAGAGGATATTATTTGCATACCAGCTTCAGCTGACGTTGACCTGATGCTGGAGCGCATTCAGGCGTATATCAGACGGCAACGTAACCCACTGTTGGACCGCATAGAGTTTTACCAGCGTGTCCAGCAAGCTGGAGAATCATTTGATGCGTTTTACACAGCCCTGTGTGAACTACAAAGTGCATGCGACTTCTTGTCACACAGCCTATGTGGAACGTGTGATGCTCGCTGCTGTGCGCAGTGCAAAGGCCTCGGCCGTACCCTCAAGGAGGAATCTCTGCGCGACCGCGTCGTCATTGGTGTGCGGAACGATGAGACGCGACACAAGTTGCTCGCAACTCATGGTCTCACGCTTGACCAGGCTGTCACCCTCTGTCGGACGGAGGAAGCAGCATACCACACCAAGGCACACATGCCCAGTCCTGGCCTCCAGGCAAGTGCTGCCAAGCAGTCGGCGTACAAGCAGCAGAAACGTCACAAGCCAGCTGACTCTAAGTCAAGTGCGACCAAGTCCACTTGTCCAAATTGTGGTCGTTCTGACCACACGAAATCTGTATGTCCTGCCAAGGGCAAGAAGTGCAACTCCTGTCATGGCATTGGGCATTTTCAGCGAATGTGCAAGAGCCAGAAACAGCCGAAGACTAGCTCTGCTGCCAAGCTTGGACAGCTGAAGCTACAGCGTGCGTCTCGCGTGGACCGTCGCACAGTACCTGTTTCGACCATGCTGCAAACAGAGGATCAGCCATCCCAACTGTCCTGGACACCAGACACAGGCAGCGACGTTGATGCCATTGGTGAGGAGCACCTCACGCAGATCGGTGGGTTCGTCGAGAACTTAGATGACGACCACGACTGTGTGCAGGCTGTGACCGGTGAGCCGCTACGCAACCTGGGCAAGATACGTGCGACTCTACGAGTCGGTGAGACGCAGCATGAAACCGTCATCCATGTGTACAAGGGTCTACACGATGCCCTGCTCTCTCATACCTCATTGCGTGCGCTGAAGTTTCTCCCACCTGATTGGCCAGTCCAATTCACCGCTGAACACGAGGGTGCATCTTCACCCAAGATCTGTGCAGCTGTTTCGTCATGCGCTCATCCTAGTGATGCTGAGTTAGCGCGAACACGTGAGCAGCTCCTGCAAGAGTTCGCTGACGTTTTCTCGGATTCCGGTCTGAAGCCAATGGAAGGTCCGCCAATGGAAATTGAGCTACAGCATGATTCTAAGCCTTCCTGTGTGCACACTGCTCGACCAATACCGTATGCATTCCGTGACCAGATCAAGACTCAGCTCGACGGCATGGTCAGTGACGGAGCCCAGTGAATGGTGCCATCCGATTGTCATAGTAGACAAGAAGGGCAGCACTGAGAAGCGCCTCACAGTTGACTTCAAGCGGCTGAACGACCAAGTCCGTCGTCCCGCGCATCCCGTACATACGGCACGTGACGTTGTCTCTGGAGTTGGCTCTGCTAAGTTCTTTACGAAGCTCGATGCAAGGCACGGCTACTGGCAGATTCCTCTCAGTGACACTGCTCAGGAATTCACCACGTTCATCACCCCGTACGGCAGATATCGTTATCTGCGGAACCCGCAGGGTCTAATATCTGCTGGGGATGAGTTCAACCGGCGCACTGATGCTGCGTTCTCTGCCATCCCGCGTCTCGGCAAGGTAGTCGATGATTGCCTAGCGTACGACGACGACTTTCTGTCGCATGTCAGCCACGTGCGCGAGATTCTGCTCTGCGCCAGGGAGCATGGTATCACGTTCAGCCCCGCCAAGTTTGTGTTCGGTACGCAACGTGTCCATTTCTGCGGCTACAATGTCACGCCTGATGGCTGGGTCGTCGACGATGATAAGACGTCCGGTATTCGCCAGTTTCCAGTACCCGCCAACAGAACCGATCTCCGTTCGTTCCTCGGTCTAGTGAACCAATGTGGCGAGTTCACTCCACATCTAGCCGAGTTGACCAATCCTCTGCGTGGCCTGCTCAAGACCTCCCGTGAGTTCATGTGGGACGCTAGCCACACTGCAGCGTTTGAACAGACACAGGAAGCTCTCTTGTCTCCTCCGGTTCTCGCTTTCTATCAAGTTGGTCAAGACCTCCGGCTTGAAACCGATGCATCCGCTCTAAGAGGTCTCGGATTCGTGCTTTGGCAAAAGCAGAATGATCAGTGGCGTATTATTCAGTGTGGATCCCGCTACCTGTCTGATGCTGAAACCCGTTATGCTGTCATCGAGTTGGAAATGCTCGCTGTAGTATGGGCCGTGCGCAAATGCCGCATCTACCTGTCTGGTGCGCCATTTGAAGTAGTCACCGACCACAAGCCCCTGATTCCGATCATCAACTCATATTCGTTGGATCAGATCGAGAACCCGCGTCTTCTACGATTACGCCTCAAGCTCCAAGCCTATCAGCTGCAGGCATCTTGGCGAAAAGGTTCTGAAAATGCCTTCGCCGATGCGCTGTCCCGGAATCCTGTTGGCATTCCTTCCACCACTGATGAGCTTGGTGAAGCCCCGTCGCTTCATTGCCGCAGCATTCAGATCTGCATGGTGCACTCGGACACTGAGCCGAATGCGAATCTCAAGGTTGCAGAGCTGCGGGAAGCTGCAGCTGCAGATGCCACGTACCAGTCATTGATTGAGTGTATCTTGACTGGATTCCCTGATCGCCAGCAGAAGTTGCCTGCTCCGTTACGTGCGTACTGGAATGGACGTGAGCATCTCTCCGTCGACCATGGCATTGTGTTGAAGGGCAACCGCATTGTTGTTCCTGAATCATTGCGTGCTCAGGTATTGCACAACCTCCACGCTTCACACCAAGGCCTAGTGCGTACTAAGTCTCGTGCGCGTCAGCTTGTATACTGGTCCGGTATCACCAAGGACATTGATACACTCGTTCGTTCTTGTCCTGCTTGCCGCGAACACCAGTCGTCCCAGCCAGCTGAGCCCCTGCTGAACGACCGAACCCCAACACTCCCGTTTGAATGTGCATCTGCCGATTTGTTCACTTGTCAAGGTCACGACTTTCTTGTGTATGCAGATCGTTTGACCGGTTGGCCCTGTGTCGCGCGTACTGGCCGCACCACCTCATCGCATGACGTGATACTCGCATTCCGTCGCTGGTTCTCTGATGTTGGTGTTCCTGCTGTGCTGTGTACAGATGGTGGTCCCCAGTTCTCCTCGCATAAGTTTGCTGAGTTTTGTAAGCGCTGGCAGGTAAACCATGTCATGTCCTCTCCCCACTACCCGCAGAGTAATGGGCACGCCGAAGCTGCTGTCAAAGCCATGAAGCGTCTTATCACCAAGACAACCGTGAATGGCAATCTTGACACAGATGACTTCCGCCGAGGGCTACTGGAATGGCGAAACACACCTGGCTCCTCTGGTCAGAGCCCCGCTGAGCTCCTATATGGCCGCTCTCTCCAGTCATTCGTCATTGCACATTGGAAGGAGTTTGATTCATCCTGGCTCTCCAAAGCGACGACACGTGATGAGACTGCCATGCCATCCGACGATGCCGTCACAGACAAGTCGTCAACTCGTCGCTCGTTGCCGCAGCTCCGCCTCGGCACCCACGTGGATGTTCAGCATCCGCGCACCAAGCAGTGGTCTATTCGTGGGGTCATTGTTGCTGTCGGTAATCATCGGGACTACCTAGTGAAGTTGCCGAGTGGTCGCATTTATTGGCGGAACCGCAGATTCCTGCGTCCGTATCGCCCACTTGTGCCTGCACCGCTTGTTGTCCAACCGGCTGCTGCTGACGCCTCTTCCCCGCCGCCGCCGTCCCGCCGCAGCGCACGTCAGCGCAAGCCACCCCAGCGTTTAAACATTGGTTCGCATCATGGACAGTCCTATGATTGACACTCTTGATCACTAATGTCAATTTCTGCTGTCTCTGCTTTGTTGTTTTCATTCTTCATTTTGTTTTATTTATGATAGATGTTGCTGTCACAGGTTTCGCAACATCTCGAAGGGGCGTGATGTGTATCTATATTCATTACGTCATAGTTGTACTGCATGCACGCACACACACGGATTAGTTGAGTGTGCTTCTTTTTCCTGTTGTTCTTTCTCATGACATGTTTTGTTTCCGTTCCCAAGTCTTCACGAATAAATAGTAACGTATCAGTTTTCCACCACCCACAAGGATGTCCTGCCAATGACGTATTTTTAAAGTATTGTCATTTATTTATTCACCTGTGAGTGTGACCACAGGTACATTGGCAGGACAACACAACGATTGGGTGATCGCATAGAGCAGCACACATCCCCAACAAACTCGTACGGACAGTTACAGGAACAACAACACCGGTCAGGACAAGGAGAAGCCGAGCAGTCAAGGACGTCACCGTCTCCGTCAACAAAGGGAGAAGAAAATCAACACCGATCAAACCACCACTTGCCACCATCTACTGTCACGAGACGAAGTGAACGGCTGCGTCTCCGCAACAACGCTCTGCAACAAGCGGCTGATACAGGATCGGCATGTGGAACAGACTCAGTGTGTGACTCCTAGCTCGCCCTGCAGAGAAGTCGCCAGCGGCACAACTGCGATGCACAATAGCTACCACCGGAATGGACCAACGGACAATGACGATAATGAGAAGGACTCAGCGATACTCCGTCACCTGACATCGTCAGCAGCCTGCCTACAATGACATGTACATGTAAGTGCAGTCTGCAAACATGGCACCCACTCTCACTTCACCATTCAAGCGCGTGCGCGCAACAAATCTCACCTTGCTGTGCTGGCAGTGTACATAATGCCAAGCTGAACAGCCTGAACTGAAGCCTGAACTGTGCGTGCAAAAGAAGTATGTATATGTGCGAAAATTAGTTGTCACTGTTTTGATATTGTACATGTACATGTAGTACCGGTATACCGTGGTCCCCACTGTTGTCTGATACTGGTAATATTCATTGTCTCACTGTGTACCATGGTGTACTTGGCGCCACTAGCGCTATCTTTTAAAGTGCTATTTGGTCTATGTTCTGACCGCCAAATATGCTGTTGGCGCCACTAGCGCTATTTTTCAAGTGCTATTTTTGTCAATGCTCTGCCCGCCAAAAGTGCCGGTCATAAGGACTTGCTAGTACTACCTTTTAATCACCATTGTATTCGACCTGAAGCGTAATGGAATGAAAGGCCTAGTCGAAAAAATTATATGGCTTCTGTGCTTCGTGTGCTGAATACCAAGAGTACATAACCCCCCAAGATAAGACTAAGAGTGTGCAACTCTGCATATCAGGCCTGGCCCAGTGTCCTTTTGTGTTCTTGTTGAAACGAGTGGTAATGTCGATGTAAAGCCGTTTCTCCATGTTTTGGGGTCTGCTCATCGATGGTCAGTTACGGGACCACGTTAGTCCGCCGATGTCATCACCAACGCCGCGCACGATGATCCGCTGCCGTAGAGAAAGCTGCTAACGGCCACAGTGTCCTGCAAGGTAACTATTCTCGTACATGTATATACACGCTATAGCTTTCTTACTTCCTCCGTTAACAAAAACTGATTATAACAATAAAAACTGCTTTATGGCAGCTTTCTAAAAAAAAGTTGTTGTGTTCTAAACTTCTAGTCCTGGGTCCTTCCCCTATATAGAAAATTTATAAAATTGCTTCCAAACTGCCTTGGACTCCGTCTAAAAAGTAAGAAATTAACGAAATGTAGGCCTTGACGGATTATGCTAATATTTTCATGAAATTATGCTTTTCGCATTGCTGAAAAAATTGCAGAATTATGCTATTTTTATGCTAAAAGTTATCATATTATGCCGCATTATGCTCACATATGCTGCTAGTAATGTATATGATGGTTCTGTGCAAAATAGCAGGAGATTTTTTTGTAGAGGGCGCTGTTGTGTAGTAGCAAAAGTTCAACGGGGTCAACGCACCGTCCGACCTAGCTACGACCGTGATTGTAGTGGACTGGACATGTTATCAAGGGAGTCATAAACCTACGACTTCCTGGTGCATCTACTTGTACGGTACATGTACTTGTAGAACATGTCCAACTGTATGGAATTTGATGCGAACAGGCGGATTATTCCAATTTATGCGATTCGTATGAAATTTTCCTCGAATTATGCGATTATTCGATTTTGGTAGGAATTATGCGAAAAATTATGCTAGCATAATCCGTCAAGGCCTAACGAAATGTGATTGCCGAAAATTATAATTTCACCCAAAACCTCACAATAATAACAACACTTGACAACCAAATACTGCTTTCTACACTTGTTTAGTCTGACACTTGACCGCACCTCTTATTTCTAGATTAAATACTTCCCCACTAATCCATCATTTTAAGCTCAAGATTGTTGTTTTTGTCCATAGATGTCTTGCCTCCAATGCAAGCATGCTATTTTCGCCTTTCTTTCTGTTGATCGCTGAACCTGGTCTTGAGCAAAGCACACGCCGTGTTACACGTGGCCAGGTCTCACGTCTTCTCCAAATTCCATTTGTTCGTGGACCAGCATCTCGAGCGTCCATGCAATTCGTGGGCAGCGTGTATTGGAACAGGCTTCCGGCAAATATTCGTTGCCATGAAGATATTCTGGGTTTCAAAGCCCTGCTGTGCCCAGATGTTCTTGACACGCTTTCTCTGTCTTGAGTCATTCGTCAGACATGTGCATTTTGATCTTTTGGTTTGGTCTCTAATCGACAAACTGACTTTTCTCCTCAAATACCTCAACTTCTCTATTTCTATTTCATACATCTGCTTCGTTTATTCCTTACTCTTTTCTTTCTATCTTTTTCTTTTCTTTCCCTTGTCATGTAATCACTGTCACTCACATACAAATACCGTCATAAAAAAATAAAACACAAGTTTTTCTCCTCTTTTTCTATTTCTTGTTTTTCATTAGCTTTAGCATGTTCATTCATATTCTTCATCATTTGTGAGAACTAGACCTGGTCTAGTGAGAAGGCATTCTACTGCCTGTAATTCTGGTGAAGTAAAATAAAAAATTTATAACAACAACAACTTGTACTTGCACTGCACCAACATGCATGCATGGGAAAGAGGATCACGAGGGGAAAAGGTCTTCTAGTTTTCATCCTGTGTGTGATTATTGTGAGGTTTTGTGTGAAATTTTAATTTTTGGCAATCACCATTCGTTAATTTCTTACTTTTAGATGGAGTCCAAGGCAGTTTGGAAGCATTTTTATAAATTTTCTTTAGGGGAAGGATCCAGGACTAGAACACAATAACTTTTTTAGAAAGCTGCCATAAAGCAGTTTTTATTGCTATAATTTATTTTGTTTTTTCTGTCACCAATCAATGGAATGCCCTATATATTATGTAAATGATGGCCTTCACATCATATCATTACCGTATTATACGCATTGATGTGCAAGCTTTTCTTGCAGAAAATGGCACAAGCATAATGCATGTTCTTCTGCGGGGGGAAACATGTGGGTAGTCTGTCCCCACAGGATACTGCGTCCGCGGAATTTTCCGCGTTATTGGTTATCATCCGCGTTTTCGTGAGATTTCGCATAAATCCCGCGTTATTCATGAGAATGCACAAGAAAATAGTGCATGCTATTGAAAATATACTACACAGTCGTATGGGTTCATGAGTTTGTACGAAAAAGTTGTGTTCTACAAAGTCGTATGGGTTCATGAGTTTGTACGACAAAGTTGTGTTCTTGCATGAGACTGCACGTTTAGTAGTAGTAGTAGTATTCTTTTATTTTCCATCGGAAGCCTCAACAGTGATGAACACAACTCTTAAGAGGGCCGATAACAGGGTAGAGGGGTGTGGGGTGAGAAAAAAAATAATAATAAGAGATATTTAAACTAAACTAAACTGATACTTGGAACAATAAAGCAGCAGTAAGCAGTAAGCAGTAAACACAGGTATACAATACAAGCGATGCAGATCAATGAGGCCGTTTGCTGAAAAGAAGATCTAAATACTTCTGAAAAGACGCTGCGTCTTTAAGCATGGTCATAATGGGATAGTGCAAGAATTAAAGAGATGTTTTTAAAAACGAATTTAAACTAGGGACGCAGTAAACACAGTTATACAATACAGGCGGTGCAGATCAATGAGGGAGTTTGCTGAAAAGAAGATCAAAATACTTCTGAAAAGACGCTGCGTCTTTTAGCATGGTCTGAAGGTGCTTAGCAAATGTAGTGCGGTGCTGGGTGCGCCACTCCACAGGCAAAGAATTAAAGAACAGGGCAGCACGATTTGAAAAGGAATTGACACCGTCAGTCGTCCGGAATTTAGATATTGCAATAGCAGCATTAAAAGAGCTTCTTGTTGTCCTAGGGCCGGTTGAAACTTGAGGGAAAAGGTCCGTCAGATTTGGGAGAGGGAAAACGACATGATTAACATGGATAAATTTAGCAATGCTACGAATAAGGTAATGTTCAAACGGATCAATCGACAATCTAGCTAACAGCGGCATGACGTCCTCTTGTAGTTTCGAGCCACAAGCAGCGCGTACAGAACGACGATAAACGGACGAGAGTCGCTGTCGGTCCTTGGCGGATAGCTTCATTGCAAAGCAAGAGCAGCAGTATAATAAGTCAGGCAGGATAACCGAGAGGATAAACTGCCGTGTTGCCTTCAAACTTAGTTGCCGAAAACACCGTCGAAGAGCGCCAATTTTCGTGCAAGTCTTCCTAACGATAAAGTCTATGTGACCAGACCAAGAAACATCACTGTCTACAATGACTCCCAGGATTCTCGTGCTAGACACTTGAGTCAGAGGCTGTTGGTTAAAAACGATTGGAGTTGAGAGGGGTTGAGAAGACTTAGAAATCATCAAAGTTACAGTCTTTGTTGTATTAATGCGCAGCCCAAGCTCGTCTAGATCCACAGAAATTGCAGATAACGAATCAGTAACGGTAGCGACGGCCTCAGCTTGTGTACGTCTGCTGGCATACAACGTCATGTCGTCAGCGAACATCGGGAGCTTGCAAGAAAAGGCCTCTGCTGTCAATGGGAGCTTCCGTACATATATGTTAAATAGCACCGGACCCAGAATGGTGCCCTGTGGCACGCCACTAGTGATTGCCACCAACGGAGATGTTCCAGTGTGGGTAACCACCCGCTGTTGTCTGGCACAAAGGTATGATCGGAACCAGGCCAGGGCCACTCCCGAAATACCGACAGCTGCGAGAGCAAGAAGAAGCTGTTGATGCTTCACCATATCGAACGCTTTTTTCAAATCAATACAGACAACCGCCGTATGCAGTCCAGCGTCGCGCGAGACAAGCCAGTCGTTCGTAACCTTGGTGAGAAGCTGTCCGGTAGAACGGTGCTTCCGAAAGCCAAACTGGTCCACATGGAATGGGCAACGATCATTAAAAAAAAGATGTATACGAGAAAACACAAGCCCCTCCAGGAGCTTGGCTAGGATAGATGTTAAAGACACTGGGCGGTAGTTAGAAGGGCAGTCGCGGGGGCCTTGAGTTGACTTCAGAATTGGTGTAATGTTTGCAATTTTGAACAAGGATGGGAATTGACCAGACGAGAGGGAAGTGTTGAATAAGATAGCAAGTGATAGAGCAATTACGTCTTTTGATATTTTAAGTAGACACGGAAGAATGCCGTCCGGTCCAGGGGCTTTATTACTTTGGAGGTCACCGATCCGAAGCTTCACCTCTGCTGCTGTAACGGCTGAAAACGTAGTAAGGTCGTCGGATTTAGCAGGTCCCATTGGGAGCTTGTAATTCGCTTCCTTATCTGTGACAATCGAGTGAAAATAGTCGTTCAATCGCTCAGGTGGGATGGTAACCGCTTGCTTCGGAGAGGAACGCTTTGTGATCATATTCAAGGCTTTCCAGAACTGCCGAGGCTCCCGTTCATACCGCTGGCACTGGTCTGAAAAGTAAAGATTCTGTAGGTGTCGATACAAGTTATTGCACTGGTTGCGCAGTCGCTTGAATTGTACAGATAGGCTCTCGTCTCGAAAGTTAGTAGCTTTTAGTTTCTTGAAGACCGATTTGCGCTTTCTAATCAAGGCAAGGAGGGGCGAGGTCATGAACGGGCAATTTTTCCGACGGGACTTCCTGTGTTTCCTGGTTACGTACGGTGCGATGATATCAAGCACAGCATTGACTTTCCCTGTCCACTCGTCCAACATCAGGTCTGGGGTACGGGATGTAAAGATATGAAGATCAGAGGACAGCAGCATATCGCAGAAACGCTGAGCGTTGAAGTTCCGATAGTCTCTGCGTGTTTGATGGGTAGTAGTATTGCTCCGCGCATCCATGATGGGCACTGGGACGGTTTAAGTTGTACCAGTGACAGATAATGGCGCTATGCCGACTCCGCTAGCAAGTGATGGGTCCTCGGTCACCTAGCCAACAGCTAAATCCTCTTGCCCAACCCTTTGTGCCCCACGCAAGTTCATCACACCCTTCCCCTCATTGCGTTACATATTCTTCTATATCTAGTGGTCATGTTCCACTTGCACCACCATTCCTTCCTGATTCTGGACGACAAACTACTAAAACTCCTAATCAACAGCAGCTCCACGACGCCCCCTACCACAAACTAATGTCGGTCTTCACCCCGTTGAGCGCTCATGCTTTCCCGTTTCTCCCGGACCACGCACATTCTATTAACATTGTAACTATCAACTGTCGCTCTGTAACAAACAAACTTCCGGAATTGTACGCAATATGTCAGGCCAACAAGCCCACCATAATATGTTTAACAGAAACCTGGCTAAGCCCGTCACTTTCATTCAGTGTTCCAGGCTACACATGCTTCCGTAAAGACAGATCTACACATAAGAACCTGAGATCAAACCTACGTGGATATGGTGGCGTGGCCATTCTCATACGTGATGGGACATTTCCACATTGCACCCGTCGCCATGACCTTGATTCTCCCCAAAGCGAGGCCTTATGGCTTGAGCTTGGTGCACCGGCAGGTCTCCGGGCCAATCCGCTACTCATTTGCTGTCATTACCGCCCCCCTTCACAATCCCTTCTTGATATCACCTCCTTTTGCGACATACTTACCGACACGCTGTGTTCCTTGGACCTCTCTTTATTTGATGTTTTTCTTACCGGTGACTACAATGCCCACAATTCTGACTGGTGGAGTGGTGACACCACATCGCGTGCTGGTACGGAGCTATCACACGTGTTCTCTAGCTTTGGCCTCCAGCAGCTTGTCAATTTCCCCACCCGTGTCGCTCCGAATGGAAGACTGTCCTGTCTGGACTTGCTTGCTACGAACCGCCCCCTCTCTGTACGCTCTGTTGACGATGCTGCCCCGCTTGCTGCATCGGATCATTTGCAAGTCATTACAACGCTAGCCTACAACATTGCCACTGCTAACACCTCTTACAACTGCTCTCAGACTCCTACCCCTCCGCGACATGCCTTCCGCAAGGTTACACCCTCCACTTGGTCAATCATCAACTCTGCACTTTTTGCCTGTGACTGGCATCTTTTATTCACCTCCACTACTGTTGATGAAGCTGTGGAGAAGTTCACCACAGTTCTTGATGACGTGCTCTCCTTCTATGTGCCACAATACGGAGCAAGACCCGCTACACCCAAACATGGCAGCCACCACCCTCGTCAGTCCAGCCGTAACCCCAAGATCCCTTGGCTCGACAAAGATCTCCAAGGTGCAATTAAACTCAAATACGACTACTATAGCTTAAGTAAGAAGTACTCCACCTATGCTAATATTTCTTTATACAAAAAACAGCGCAATCTGGTGAAGTCATTGTCACGTTCTAAGTATCGGGCATATTTACGTTCGCTCACTACCACCCTATCTCACCCCTCTTCCAGGCCTAACCTGTATACCTTTGTTCGCACTCAAAGGACAACTAGTACACGTCAAGACATACCACCGTTATTAGCTTCCAATGGTTCGATGGTGACTGACCCCAAGTCTATAGCTAATACTCTCAATACGCAATTCACATCAGCTGGTATTCCAGACGACCATTCCTCTCCAATACCACCTCTGCAACGTTCTGCGACTGTGTCTTCTGATCTGCGCTCTATACATACCACCACATCATCTGTTCGCAGCTACCTAAAAAGACTAAAAAGCAACAAAAGCCCTGGTCCTGATGCCCTACCAAATGAAGTTCTCAAAGTTCTGGCTCCATCTCTGGCGTACCCACTGTGCCTTATATTCAACCTTTCCTACTCCTCCGGCGTATTTCCTGATCGTTGGAAGATCGCTAAGGTCACGCCCATCTACAAGTGTAAAGGCTCCCGATCACAAGCCTCGAACTATCGTCCAATATCTCTTCTCTGCTCCCTTTCAAAAGTATGTGAAAAGGTATTTTACGACCAGTTGTATTGCCACATTTCACCATGCCTTAGCCCTTCCCAATCTGGCTTTCGGCGCAACGACTCAACCTCTGACCAACTAGCTCGTCTAGTACAAGACATTGCCACCCTTCGTGATGCTCGACACCATATTGCTCTCTGTTTCTTTGACTTGGCAAAGGCCTTTGATACTGTCTGGCATCGTGGCCTCCTTGCCAAGCTACATATTGTCTTTGGTGTGTCTGGCCCTGCTCTGTCCTGGCTGGAGTCCTATCTGAGTAGCCGATCACAGTTTGTTTCTGCCCTCTCCATCAACTCTGATCCTCTACCAGTGTCTTCTGGAGTTCCCCAAGGCTCCATACTTGGACCTCTTTTGTTCGTAGCATACGTAAATGATTTACCCTCTATAGACCCAGGTGTCTCGTTATTTGCTGATGATACAACCCTACTGTCAGCATCCTCGTCCTCAGCGGCTCTTGTACCTCGAGTGTCGGCTCAGATATGCAGTGTCCTACGCTGGATGCAAACATGGCGACTTAGACCCAACCTGACTAAAACCGAAATAATGTTCCTTCCCCCAATCTCATCCATGTCACTTTTACACCATCCTGATTTCCCAGAACCCATAAAGGTTGTTTCCAACCATAAACACCTGGGAATAATGCTTGATGATCGTCTCTCTTGGTCTTTCCATATTGATGCTCTTTGCAGCCGTTCAAGCTCTGCCCTAGGTGTTATACGTCCCCATTGTTTCCATCTTCCTTTCAAATGTAAAATTTTGTTTTACAAACTGTACATCCTGCCTCTTTTCATGTACGCTGCTGTTAGCTGGTGTGGCTTGTCCTCGGTTCTCGCTGAGCATCTCGAAATCCACCATAGAAAACTTCTTCGTATCCTGTTTAGTCTACCCCCTCTCTACCCTTCTGCTTCCCTGTATGTCCTTGCAAATGCTTGCCCACTGTCGACCCACCGTCAAAAATTAATTTGCACTTTTGCTCACAAATTTAAACTAGCTCTACATCCTCCTCATCTTAACGTGTATAACTGGTTCCGAATCACAGATGGCTCCCAGACAAGATGCTCTGTTGCCCTCCCCTTGGCTAAAACGTCCTCCCTTGTACGCTCTCCACTCTTTGTTGCTTACTCTGCTTGGCTTGCGCTGCCCGCTACTACGCGCAATGCCAGTACCCTGGACGCATTTAAATCTGCTCACTAGATTCACCATCACCTGTCCCTCCCATGCTTCTCCGTCTTGACCATTACTTTTCTTCTTTTATTCACCATGGTTGGTTAACACCCACATCTCCCGTACTGGCTGATTTTCTTCTCATGCCATGAGGTGTTGTCTATAATAATAATAATAATAACTTGTGACCGCGTTAACCCACATATTTGCCGCATAATGGCCTGTTTTCGCCCGCAAAATTATGCGCATAATTTTAGGATTTTGTCCGCGTTATTCTGTGCGGACAGGGTAGCGGTGGTGATACTTTTTTTATACGCAGGTCGTTCTGTGCATGTTGCTGTTGCAGAATTTCATGACTCTGTCTTGCCTTTCAGATATTTCAGATTTCCCCACCCTCGATCAGATTTACTTGAGAAATGTAGCCAGGTGCGTGTCGCAGATGTTTTTGTTGATTCTGTGTTTATAATTGTTTATAATCATGGGTTATCGTGATAAGGTCATCCTGCATCATATTGCACTGAAATCGTAATCCTGTTGATGTCGATACAACTTTTGGGAGTACTGTTAAGGTGGCAGACTACCCAAAAATTCGCTGAAAAATCGAATTTGTAAATTCATATTGAGTGCTACGTCAGTTGAAAGAGCATGAAAAGCTGCAAATTCTCTGAAAATTGTGTCCCGATCTGACCGGCCGTTCAAGAGTTATGGCCAAAAATGTGCCCTTGCAAGGAAAGATTTTTTTGTTGCACGCTGTCATTTGTTGGCAGCACTGTATTTGAATGTGAGCAGACCGTGCGCAACTTGTCGTATTATGGAAACACGTGAAAGTGTGCAGAATTTTGCTCCAAGTCCAAAAAATCAGGTTTTTGAGCCACGTATTGGGCTGCACGGCTGCGGGCGAAGCCCGCCGCCATGCAGCAGGACTTTTGCCAGCACCCTCGTGACGTTGCAGATATGTGGCTTGATTATTAATTGTAGTTGACGTTGATTTAGTGACTTTGGCAAGTAAGTTTGAGTCGTGTCAAGAAGTCAGGTAGGATTCAGTACTAGGCAGTAGTGAAACGTGAGTGGTAGTCTTTGCCGGTTTCTGAGGGTATCCTGGATTTGGTGTGCAGCGCTGTGGAAATGGCTTGCTGTGGAGGTCCCAGCACTGGATGTAATTGTTGTATCAAAGGTACGACCTCGTAGCACGTGCTAAACCTAAAAAAAATCAAAAATTGACTTGGGTCTGTGGGAGTGTGTGAGAGAACGCCCACTCGTTGCGTTGTGACAGATTCCAGGGCCTCGTTGAGGGGCCCTATCCCATCACCCATGGCTGCTTCTGGACTTGTTCTAGGTTTGAGTCCCGCGCACGAACAGAATGAGCACGAAAATGTGAAAAAATTGTAAATGCATTTGTTTGGCTCCTGGGTGGCTCGCACACCGTGGCACTATGCCGGAAATTTGAGTTTTTCCGGCCTGGAAAGCCTGTCAGTGAGGCGCAAGAACATGTAAATCATGTCCTGAGGGCCAGCATAGTGGCAGGAGTGTGTGGTCAAAATTTCACTCAAATCCATTGAGAAACACCAAAGTTACGGTCAATTGAATGCCATATGAAATTTATGGGTAGGCTGCCCCCTTAACCGCCCAATATTCGCGTCACTAAATTTTCGCGATTTCTCAGAAACAAGTAATTAGTTGGTGAAGCTTGTACCCGGTGTACAATGCTGTAAAAGTGGGTTTCTTGAACTTTACTTCCTGTTTTGCCTTTCGTGGACCCTTAAATGGAAGAGCGTGTGTTCATTTCTCAGCTTGGGTTCATATCTGAACATGTATCATGACTATGCTTCACTGAAAAAGAGCACTTTTTGCCTGTTTTAACTGAAAAAAGAGCACTTTTTCAGCATATTTTGACGGACGCGAAAAGCACGAAGTGCGAATTAAAAAAGCACCTTTGGGAAAGGGCTATCAGCAGCAACATAAGCCTTACCGTCAAGAAGGTGAACTTGCGTTCTTCGCACACTGTCGGCAAGGGCAAAGAGATAAAATGGATCTAAATCCGAATAACTTCAGCACACGTTTCCGTAAATGAAGGGCTGAGCATAAGAAAATGAATCGAAGGAAGCTGGTCAACTCAGAGATCACCTGTCATTGTATTCCGTAAAAGGAGGCCTGGACAGCGGAAAAGCTAAATTTAGAAAAGAGATCCTGTCAGCTTTTGCATTCCACCTAAAATCAGCACACTTTTAGTAAAATAATGAAAGAGTCAACACTAGCAAATGAATCAAAGGGAACTGGTCAACTCACCCTGTCATTAGTAATATTCCGTGAAAGGAGGTCTCAGCAGCGCCGAAGCGAAATAAGGCCTCATATACACGACCACGATTGAAAAACGTTTTTGCTGTTTACACGAAAACGATAAGCATGTACAGTGCATTTCAAAACTATAGACGCGTAGGGTTTTTGAAATATTTCAAATTTGGCTGGAACTTTTTGAGAATAGTTTTCGGAATATTGCTCAGGATCGCTCCACAATTACTCTCATATAGTTTCTAAAGGATTGGATAACAGACGCCCAATTTGGAAAAAGTTATGCACAAAGTGATCACAGATTTTATGTGGTATAGATGCTGGCATAACGGTTTTTGCCTAGGTACGCGTCTATAGTTTTGAAATGGACTGTACACTGCAACGCGTTTTTCGGCCCGCAATGGTCGCGTGCAATAAGTTGGCCTGGCACAGGCTGGGCGGCGGCATGTTTTGAGTACAAGGCTCGTAGTAGTAAAACGTTTTTGCCGTTTACACGAGAACGAGACGGAACGAAAACGATTGAAAAACACTTTGAAGGCCGTTTTTCGTTTGAAACGTTTTTGAAACGGTTTTCATCGTTGTCGTGTAAATGCTCTTATCAAAATCTGTGGAAGCGGATATTTTTGAAAACGATTTTCAATCGTTGTCGTGTAAACGAGGCCTAAGCCAGGCCAGGAGACGAAATATGAAACAGCTCGTGCAAGAAGCAGTTCCAAAGAAGGAAGTTAGTTCCTGGCGCATGCACATCCGCAAACGGACTGCATGCAACACAATGTCTGCCGTGCACGTGCACAGCATGCGGCTACCACGCGTTGGTAGATCTAGGCCGCAGGAGGCATGTATGGAGTAGTGAAATGCTGAGCACCTTACGTAGAAACTTACATAGCCTACGTGTCAAATAGCGATGTCGTTTGGTCTTGCCATGTGAACACAATAATACGACTCGTACTAGTACTTGTAAGAAAGGTTCGCTCCCCACACCGGAGCTCGCGCTATTCCGCCGACTTTACTTGACACTTGACTGACTCACGACTGCCATCCAGAGCACACGAGAAGTCCATCGAACCTTCGACTCGGCAAACCTGCAAGAAAGCACCACTCCCTGCTCAATACACAGTGTTTCGGGGAATTCACCCCTCATCAGTTGAGCTTGAGTAGGCTGAGGAAGATTGTGCCTGAAGAGCACCACTTATATAGTGCTCTCCAGGCACAAACATCACCAGGGATACAAACTTACAGAGACGCTCCGCTTCCAGCGCGACAAACACCTCGTGAACACCAGATAGCAGCGTGAGTCAGTGTCGCTCCTGGACGGTGAGACAGACGTCGAGGACCCTCGGTCATTCGCAACGCTGTCACCTCCAAACCAACTAGTCGCAAGCCCGCGCTGGGCACAACAGTACGAAGTAGTGGTTGCGACTTCGGCGATGATTTTGTAAGAAAGGTTCGCTCCCCACACCGGAGCTCGCGCTATTCCGCCGACTTTACTTGACACTTGACTGACTCACGACTCTTCTCGTGTGCTCTGGATGGCAGT
Source organism: Sycon ciliatum (assembly GCF_964019385.1). Classification (NCBI taxonomy): domain Eukaryota; kingdom Metazoa; phylum Porifera; class Calcarea; order Leucosolenida; family Sycettidae; genus Sycon; species Sycon ciliatum. Next base: position 29,543,081 of record NC_088644.1, read on the forward strand.
CGTGAGTCAGTCAAGTGTCAAGTAAAGTCGGCGGAATAGCGCGAGCTCCGGTGTGGGGAGCGAACCTTTCTTACAAAATCATCGCCGAAGTCGCAACCACTACTTCGTACTGTTGTGCCCAGCGCGGGCTTGCGACTAGTTGGTTTGGAGGTGACAGCGTTGCGAATGACCGAGGGTCCTCGACGTCTGTCTCACCGTCCAGGAGCGACACTGACTCACGCTGCTATCTGGTGTTCACGAGGTGTTTGTCGCGCTGGAAGCGGAGCGTCTCTGTAAGTTTGTATCCCTGGTGATGTTTGTGCCTGGAGAGCACTATATAAGTGGTGCTCTTCAGGCACAATCTTCCTCAGCCTACTCAAGCTCAACTGATGAGGGGTGAATTCCCCGAAACACTGTGTATTGAGCAGGGAGTGGTGCTTTCTTGCAGGTTTGCCGAGTCGAAGGTTCGATGGACTTCTCGTGTGCTCTGGATGGCAGTCGTGAGTCAGTCAAGTGTCAAGTAAAGTCGGCGGAATAGCGCGAGCTCCGGTGTGGGGAGCGAACCTTTCTTACAAAATCATCGCCGAAGTCGCAACCACTACTTCGTATCGTACTAGTACTTGTAATAGAAAAGCTGACAGGATTGCTTTTCTAAATAGGGACCTTTCGCACTACGCGTACGGATACGAAACGAATGCTGATTCGTCACCTGGGTTCGAGGATTCGTCAGAGTCGCCGCGGAGAGCTCGTTTTCACGAATGGAAGCCTCTTCATTCGTGGCACGCTCCGAATCCGTCAAGTACACATTTTTTTGCCAGGTACACATTTTTTCCCTTGATTCCATGATCCATGCACGTGTGCGCGAACACACCCGTACGCCAAGCTACCGGCCGTATTCCACGGCTGTCCCATGCATGCGATGCGCGTTCATTAAATATGGCGGCCAAATTTTAATCTTTTTCATTTTTTACGCGATCTGGCCTAGTCGTATGTTTGCAATTTCGCTCGACTTCCATCTCAAACGGGCAAGGTCAACCGAAACCACGGGTGTTTGCCAGGTCATTCGATAGAGTTTAGAGCTTGGACTGGCCTTGCCTTCGACTGTGCCGCCGCTCGAGCGATCTTCTTGGGTTACCCACGCGCTACGCATGGTTTCTTTCTCGACGTGGGTGCAATTATTTTTGGATCGTCGCTCGATTTCAAGGGCTCGCCAACCTCGTCAGCGAATTTTCTCCGCCTCGCAGACAATTTTCTAGTATACCTCGATGTCCTAGCCTTTCGATTTCGTGTAGTCCTAAGCTTGACGTGCATAACTGTAGCTTTTCGTGGCCATGTTAGAGACGTAATTTTGTTCAGAAATGGAGGCTCATGTTAGCTTCCTGTCGTCGTGTTGTCGTATTGGAGGGGAGAAATTCGCGTCAAGGAGTGGACAGACGAAGTATCGTGTGGCAGATCATACTGAATCCATTTTGGCAGTGTTTCATCTCAATGTGGATGAAACCAAATACACCCTGAACATTTTTGCCACACTTGAAAATTGGCCATGGAATGCACTGTTACTGCCAGGGGCCCAACATTCTCTGGAGCTCTAGAGGTGGATGTACACCGCTCAAAGACTGGGAGCCACACAGTGGGACAAACTGTTTGAAATGCAAGCCCAAGCCTGGCAGGAAGTCCAAATGCAGAACGCAAACGCAAGACGAACTTGCGGCATGGGAGAAAACGCGGGCCATCGCCCGCACGCACGAGCACATGCACGCCGCCACCACTGACAGCAGCATCACCAACAAAACCTCGCCCCGCCACACCAGTACCTGATCACTGGATAGTTTAGTCTGTTCGGTTTACGAATTCAAAAAAGGCAGACAAAATAAAACTAAAAACACGAGCGTCGCATGGACCGAATCTGATGAGCAGCAGCGCGTCACACCCGCATACCAAGTTTAGTAATAGTAGTAGTATAGTATTTATTCATATTTCTCTAGGGCTTAGTGGGTAAATCTCTGCATCCAGAACAGTTCAGTTCAGATAGGAATGCAACAACACACGCACAATGTCCACTATGTCACAGTGTGGTAGGGAGAGAAGTGTTTGCAGCTTGCTGGTAGACGTTCAGCCGTGCATGCATTGGCAAATGGCTAGAGCAGACGGCCCGCTGCCCTTAATGTAAGGCACACACGCAAGCGTCAGAGCTACAGCAGCCAAACAGCATAGTTCATGGATTCATGAAAGACTGCACCATACACTGCGCCAGCTCTGGTAGGGTGCCCTTTTGAGCATCGTCACTGGTCGGTGACGTTTTGCAGGCCTCACCATCAAAGATGCGAGGTGATGCTGCTGATCGACTTGCTGGCATGATAGTCACAAGCATAACTAACGAAGGATGGCTGGAAGTCAAAACCAGCTGTAGATGTAGATTCCAGGTATACCAGACAATTACTGACGCCAGCACTTTATCCGATGCCCCATCAGCGTCAACTGTACGCCGATGGTCACAGGACCGTGACAGCCTTTCGATCGGTCTACGGTCGGGAGACGGGGCTGCAAGCCCAAAGCATAGTGTTCGTCACCAGCTGAGCAAGAGAGCTTGCTGAGAGATTTAGGTGTGCACTGTTCAGCAACCAGTCCCAATATAGGTTTGTCCATGAAGGCTGGTGATCCTCAGCTATCATACAACAAATTCCTACTCACTGCGCATATGCGCATATGGCTTGTGAAACAGCAGCAGAAACTGCACTGCCTTGACAAACGCACCAGTTACCATGATGGAGCAGATATGCCCAGCCCTGGAAGCCAACACCAAATCTCCAATCGCTAGTACAAGTAGCTCTTCACTAAATCATGCCTAGTGCATGCTTGCAGTGATATTTTCAGCAAGAGCGCTGCAGTTACTGCTGAGGAGATATATTGCGTCCTTGAAGTCGAAGGCGCTCATCAAAGATGTCTTGCCATCAATTCTTGGCCTTATGCAGGCACGAGGTGGTCTCCCGTGGCATTGGCCATATTACCCCGAGCTGCACTTGCTCGAGGAGCACGTTGTTTCGCTCATGGAAGTCCTTCGTGTTGGACTGAGTAGGCTTGCTGAGAGAACAGAGCGCTGAATCCATCCACGTCCACAACTACGAATAATTTACAAAAACATTCCGACTGCAGATCAGCGCTTGAAAACGGCGATGCAAATCAGCGACGTTGGGCTTCTCCATTCAAAAGTAGAGCCTTCCTAACGAAGCAATTCTCATGTGACACTACATAGTCTCTCAAGCACTCTAGTTCAGGTCTTCTTCTCTCCACTCCATCATCATTTCGATCTTCACTCGGTCGACGTGATGGTAGTAGCTATGTAGTAGACGGACTTCCCCCTACACAAATCACTATGTATTACTATGTAGCGTAGTAGACGGACTTCCCCCTACACAAATCACTATGTATTACTATGTATTGCACTATGCATTGCTGACACCATCAGATCCCTTGCTTTCATTCGCTAGCTAGCGCTCGGAGCTGTAACTGGCAATCTCGTACCATATATATAGATCCGTGTGTCAGTTGCCCAGCTCAGTTGTTGCAGAGTCCTTGCCTCCGTTGTTTCTGTCGTCTTCCCTTCACTTATTGAGTCTTTCAATATACTATAAGTAATTCTGTGTCACCTACGTTTGTCGTTCCGTGTGTGCAATATTGTTCCCTGAGAATACTACCTGTGTTTTGCCGGAGAGACTGAACCAGTTTTGCCTTGTCACTCGGTCGCGTATTACATTTGGTGGCAGCGGTGTTAGCTCTGCGTTCGTCAGTCGCAGTATTCCGGACCACGCCTCGTTATTTCGCCGTGCAGTGAACGTTGCCGTTGCCGTTCTCGTCTCAACTCAAGCTGAGTAACTTTGTTCCGTGCCAATTTCCGATTTTAATATTTACATTTTTGTAGTGCTAGTATTGTCTAGGCTTACTTTGTTGGATCTCTTCGTCGTCTTGTCCCCTAAGTAAGCTAGCTCTTCGTTGCCAGTTTTTCTTGCACTGCTCGCCGTACTTGAACTGTTGCTATAGCGTAGGCTTAGTCCTCAAACGCGTCCCGTGTTGCTTGCGAAGTCCTATAGGCCTACTTGTTTGTTTGTTATCCTTATATACCTGTATACAAGACACCGAAAATGGCACAGAATCCTCAAGCTGCTGCTGCCGCTGCCGCTGCTGCTCCCGCTGCACCAGCTGTGGCTCCGGGTCAGGTTCCGGCTCCTCGACAGGCACCACTTGCTCGGCCGGTAGTTGTACCGCCGACGTTTGGGGGTGCCAGCCAAGACGATTGGCACTGCTTCATCGCCAGGTTCGACGCAGCGTGCGTGGTCAATGGGTACCGGGATGCGGAAAGGCTGCAGTTTCTACCTTGTTGTTTCAAGGAGAGTGCTTTTACAACTTACCAGACCATTCTGGCGGCGCACCCGCAGTATACGTATGTAGAAATGTGCACCGAATTAGGGCTACGGTTCGCACCGCCCCAGCAAAGTCGCCTCCTTGAGGCCGAGTTTCGAGCTCGCCTGAAACGATCCACTGAGTCCCAGGCCGAGTTCGCCGCAGCTCTTCAGCGCCTTGCGGCACGCGCCTTTCCAGGTCAACAGGGTCCGCTGTTAGATCGCCTGACGCTCAATCAATTTATTGACGGCCAGGTCAATAGTGACCTGCGCTTGCACATCAGGACATCCAGCCCTGCAGCCCTCGATGCCGCCGTTCGACGGGCGTACGAAGTTGCAGCGATCTTAGAGGTCGAGAATCGCCGCAGTCTTCCGGTTCCTACACCAGCCTGCGCTGCCCTGACCGCCTCTATGCCTCAGGCACACTCCGTAGGTCCACTCGCGGATCCGACTCCTACGTCCAGTGCCACCGTGGCCCACGTAGCTCCGAGTTCGACTTCGAGCTCCACCGACCCGCTCGTACTATCGTTGTTGAGCAAAATTTCGGACCAGCTAGCTGATCTACAGGTCTTCTCCGCAACCTCCGCTCCGTCGCCACGGGCGTATAGTGACGACACTCGAGCTCCACGCGGCCGTGGTCACAGCGTCTTCCCTCGAAGCGCGCCCATGTCGGGCCCAACTCGATTTCCTGGCAGCTCGAATCGTAACCCGCCTCCGTACAACGGCACAGGCCGCGGACTTTACGATGGCGCGCGGGATCGCGGGTGCTTCAATTGTAGCGATCCGTCCCACTTCCGTCGTGATTGTCCCCACTCGACGCGTGGGGGTCGTCCGTCGGGAAACCGCTATTGACTGGTGCTGCTCGGCAAGCTCCAGTCTTCGATACTAGTGTTCCTAGCTCGACTGTGCCGACTTGTACTGGTTGTGAATGTCGTCCCTGTTATTGTACTGTTGATGTGCGTTGCCCTACGTCTGCACCTGTGACTGTGTGTCCTGTTACGCATGTTCAGTCGTCTTCTGCAGTTTCTCCGTCTGTCTATGTTGCGGTTAGTCTCCAAGAGACGAAATGCCATGCTCTTGTTGACACTGGGTCTAGTGTTTCCCTTGTGTCTACTGCATTGTGGCGTAGTCTGTGCACGACCTCCTCTGTCCCTGTGTCTGCTGCTCCTGTTGTGTCTGGTGTGACGGGCCGTCCCCTCTCCACTACGGGGTACCGTGTCCCTCTCTGTTTGTACACCCTCGTTCGTAGCTGTTCAGAATTTTATCGTTGCTGCTGATATCACGTCTGATGTAATCCTCGGTGCTGACTTCCTACAGCAGCACAATGTCCTGCTTGATTTCTCCCGGGCTCAGTTGGTCCTGGATGATGTTAAATTGCCGCTTGTACCCCTTCCACGTGTGCGTTCGCTTTCTGCTGCTGTTGCTGCCGCGCCCACACCAGCCCATGTTACGACTGTCGTGCCCGACCTGAGTGCTCCGACTGTTCCTGCTGCCGTCGCTGCCTCCGTACCTGCTGCCGTCCCTGCCTCCGTGCTTGCTGCTGCTGCTCCGCCTGCTGCTGCTGCCAATGCTGTTGAATCTCTGGTGTCTCGTGTTGCTTCCTCGTTCCGTGTGTGCATCACACAGTCTGTTTCAGTTCCGCCCTGTCATGAAGTTATTCTTCCGGTTGCCCCGTCGGTATGTGCTGCTGGCTCTCCTGCTGCTGATACTTCGTATCTAATCGAGCCCCTTGATTCGTTCTCAGAGAAACACCCGACATTGGATGTCGGAACGTCTGTCACGTCCCCGGATAACTTGGTTATCAATGTGGTTAACCGTGGTACCACCCAGATTACCTTGCATGCAAATACTCATATTGCTGTATGTGAACCTGTCCCTGAGTGTGCTGACACTTGTGCTGCTGTTGATGATTCGCCGTTCATGCCGCCGCCGCCTGTCCCAGTAGAGAAGATTGATGCGTATATCGAAAAGAATTGTTGTCACCTGTCACCAACGGACCGTTCTACCTTGCGTGACCTTCTCCTGCAGTACCACGATGTATTTGCTCTTCATCCCGACGACCATGGGTACTGTGATCTTGCGCCACATAAGATAGACACAGGTGATCATTCGCCTATTAAACAACAACCTTACCGTGTTCCATTCCGTCATCGTGAGCAGCTCCAGAATATTATCAATGACCTTCTGCAGAAAGGTGTCATTACTCCCTCTGCGAGCCCGTGGGCTTCGCCTGTTGTCCTCGTGCCTAAGAAAGATGGCTCTCTGCGTCTCTGTGTTGACTATCGCCGGCTCAACAAGATCACCACAGCTGATGCTTATCCTCTTCCTCGGGTCGACGATACCCTAGACGCGTTCTCTGGCTCTAAGGTATTCTCGACACTTGACCTTGCTAGTGGCTACTGGCAAATCGCAATCCACCCTCAAGACCAAGCTAAAACAGCCTTCGTGACGCCCCTTGGGTTGTACGAGTTCACGGTTCTTCCTATGGGTTGCTGCAATGGGCCTGCCACATTTCAGCGCTTGATGCAAACGATCCTAAATAATCTCCTTACCAGTCCTGATCCCGTCTGCCGTGTGTTTTTTGATGACATTGGCCTTGGGTCAGCCACTGTTAGTCTTGGCTTGGATGGCCTCCGGTCCGTTTTCACGTGTCTTCGTCGGTACAATCTCAAGCTTCGGCTTGAGAAATGCGCTTTCCTGCAGCCCCGCACTAAGTTCCTTGGTGTGGACATCAGTGCCGATGGCCTTCACACCTCAGCTTCGAAGGTTCACGATATTGTTCACTGGCGTACGCCGACATCCGTTCGTGAAGTGCGTGGTTTTCTCGGCCTCGCTGGGTATTACCGGAAATTTGTTCCGCACTTCGCGCAAGCTGCCGCCCCACTGGCCGCACTCACTAAGAAAAATGCGAAGTTTTCCTGGGGTCCTGCTTGTCAGGCTGCTTTCTGTGTACTAAAAAAACGCCTCTCATCTGCGCCTGTGCTTGCTCAGCCTGACTACACGTCTGCCGCCGCTCCCTTCATCCTTGATGTTGATGCCAGTGATTTTGGTATGGGCGGTGTGCTCTCTCAGGTACAAGATGGCCATGAGTGTGTGATTTCCTACGGTAGTGCTATTCTCAACACCGCCCAACGTAACTACTCCACTACAGAGAAGGAACTCCTTGCATTTGTTCACTTCGCTGATGTGTTCCGCTACTACCTCGTTGGTCGAGCATTTGTTGTGCGCACTGATCATGCTGCTCTCAAATGGCTCCATTCGCTCAAGGAACCACGCGGTCGTCGTGCCCGTTGGTTAGAACAACTTGCTGAACTCGAGTTCACGGTTATTCATCGCCCTGGCCGTCAACATTGCAATGCCGATGCTCTGTCTCGCCGTCCTCCTGAGTCTGTTGCCGCCACTACCCGTCAGTCACCGCCTGACCAGTCGTCACCAGCCGCACCAGCAGCTCCTGCTCCTGCTTGTGATCCGGTACCCACTGTACCGAAACCTGCACCTGACTCCTGGCTGCCGCGCTTTACTGCTGCTGAGCTGCTTGCTGCGCAAAAAGAGGATCCTGATGTGTCCATTGTGTTAGGCTGGCATGATTCTAGTCATGATGTGTTTAATTCTCCCCCTGCACACACATTAACTGCCTCTAGCCGGGCTGTTCGCCGCTATGCTTCTGAAATTCATTTGCTTTCCCTACGTGATGGTGTTTTGTATCGCACAGACCCATCGGCTGATTCTGTTTTGCAATTAGCTGTTCCGTTCTCTTTCCAAGCTGATATCTTAGCTGCAGTGCACGCCGATGTTAGTGGTGGTCATCTCGGTGCTACAAAGACCATTGACAAGGCCAAAGGCCGTTTCTTCTGGCCAGGTATGTCAGCTGATTTGCGCACATTTGTAGCTAATTGCCAAGAGTGCATGTCCCGTAAGAGCGCTACGACTGGCCGAGCACCATTGCAGTCCATGCGAGCTGGCTTCCCTAACGAGATCGTAGCCATGGATCTCGTTGGACCACTGCCTACCAGTCGCCATGGCAACCGTTACCTACTGGTATGTAGTGACTACTTCTCACGTTGGCCTGAAGCGTACCCTCTACCCACTATGACTGCTGCTGCCGTTGCGGATGTGTTCTTTCGGAACTGGATCTGTCGGTTTGGTGCCCCAGAACAACTCCACACCGATCAGGGCACACAATTTGAGTCTGAACTCTTCAGTGAACTGTGTCGCCTCATGAATATCCGAAAGACTCGGACCACCGCGTATCATCCCCAGGGCGATGGGCTCGTGGAACGCCTCAACCGCACCATAGTTTCAACGTTGCGAGTGTATGTAGCGGATCTGCCCACCTTCTGGGATCAGTATGTTTCAACCGTCCTGCTTGCATACCGTACAGCCAAGCATTCTTCTACCCAATTCACCCCAGCTCAGCTTATGTTTGGTCGCCAACTCCGTCTGCCTATCGACCTTGTCTATGGGTCACCCCCGACAGAGTTTGTGTCGCCCGCCGAATATGTCACACAACTGTCCAAGTCCCTCCACCATAGCTTCGATACTGCCCGTCGTAATGATAATGCTGCGCACCACAGCCAGAAGGACCACTACGACCTTCGTCAACGTGGCACTGCATTCCAAGTCGGTGATAGTGTGTGGCTCCTTGAACCTGGAATGCGTCGCAAACTCCAGCCACCGTGGACCGGACCATACCGGATTGTCCATGTGTCGCCACCAACGTCATACGACATTCAATTGATCAACGAACCCTCCAGCACCAGTAAGCGTGTACATTTCAACCGCCTCAAGCTACACGCCCGCTCAAACGCCAAGTCGTCAGTCTCTCAGTCCGGCCCAGATGTCCCGCTGTCTGAAGCGCCACTGGCTCCTACTTCTCCATGTCCGCCGCCTGTTCCGCTATTCTCCTGGCCTGATGCTGATGATGCCCCACCCCAACCTGTTCCTCCTCCGCCGCCGGTTTTGCTGCAGCCAGCACCACCAGCACCTGGTCCGCGTGCCCATCTGCACCGCAACGCCGGTCGTCCTGTTCGTTACAGGAACAACTATGTGTTCCCACAATGAGTTCCAAACTCGCACTTGCCTTGCCTTTCTGCTCCACTCTGTTTCCATTGTGTGCTTGTGTATGATTTTCTTTTTCTTGCTGATGTATTTTGCTGCTTGAGCCTCGTTTAGGTCTACGTTAATTCTGTATTATGTTCTTGTTTGTTTTCCGAGGACGGAAAATTATTTGAGGGGGGAGCAGTGTAGTAGACGGACTTCCCCCTACACAAATCACTATGTATTACTATGTAGCGTAGTAGACGGACTTCCCCCTACACAAATCACTATGTATTACTATGTATTGCACTATGCATTGCTGACACCATCAGATCCCTTGCTTTCATTCGCTAGCTAGCGCTCGGAGCTGTAACTGGCAATCTCGTACCATATATATAGATCCGTGTGTCAGTTGCCCAGCTCAGTTGTTGCAGAGTCCTTGCCTCCGTTGTTTCTGTCGTCTTCCCTTCACTTATTGAGTCTTTCAATATACTATAAGTAATTCTGTGTCACCTACGTTTGTCGTTCCGTGTGTGCAATATTGTTCCCTGAGAATACTACCTGTGTTTTGCCGGAGAGACTGAACCAGTTTTGCCTTGTCACTCGGTCGCGTATTACAGTAATAATGATGGATTCCTCCCGATCCTCGTCGCGGCTAAAATTTGTTCGGTGTTTGTCTAAATTCTCAAACTGACAGGGTTTACAAGAGAAATGTACCTAATTTTGTGCGATTGATGCAAATAAATCGGAATATGTCTGACTTCATAAATCCGTGCGGTAAACCGCATGAAAGGACGCCATGTCATTAGTTGGTGCACATGAAGTCACCGTGATTCGTAGTTGCCATGCACATTTGCGTTACGACTTGCGAAACCTGAATTCTGTTTTCAACGAAACGATTACGAGCCGAATCAAACTTTCCTTTCGCATTTGATTCGTAGCAAATGCGAAAGGTCCCTTAGGGCCCGGTCACACATGCACTCGAAAGTAGCGTACCGTATTATCTCTAATATAAGCACGGTCCTTTATTTTTTCAATGTACCTCCGCCCCGTGCTATTAATGGAGACGTTCCTTTAATGGAGACTGTTCCATTATTATTTCAACCTCATTTCAGAGGCATGTTGCCATGCCAAATTCATGTATGACGCACACATTTCAGGGTTTTTTTCGCCGGTACAGATAATGAATTTACACAGTGTGCTTATAATGGAGACTGAGCACTTTATTTTTTGAATGCCGCCCCAAGGACCAAGGTGTTCTATTATTGGAGACGTGCTATTATTGGAGACTGTGCTTATATTAGAGATAATACGGTATACGCTGAAGCGAGGTCGCAGGAGCGAAAAATGGCATGGCAACGGCGAAAAGCGGAACTTCCGCTTCAGCGGAAACTCCAATCCGCTTCCGCCAAAATTTTCGAAGCGAGACTGTCGCTTCTGGCGGATTCGCTTCCGCGGAAAACACCACCGTCTGCTGTATATGGACTTGCTACGAGAAATTTGTATGCGTAGATCTATGATGTCCATGCAACAAAAATGCGTGGAAGATGGTTGAGACCTCGTCTATTCTCCGTACCGTATGTACCACAGTCCACTTTATTCTCATTTTCCGCCAAAGTAGGAGTTGTGCCCTGTTTGCATGTGTGACCATACACACGTGGTTTCGCTGGAGCGACACCAGGCTCGCTGCCGCCGAACCTTCTCGCCGAAGCGAAACCCCAATGCATGTGTGACCGGGCCCATTAATATGGGGTCTCCGTAATATGGGGTCTCCGACTCCGACGGCGAAAACTCACATCACGTGTCTCAGATACCTTTGTACTACGTAGATCTACAACCGTAGGATAGTGTGCGCGCAATCCGAAAATCTGCCGTGATCATGCTGGGATTTGCGTACGCGCAGTGAGTATATGTCAGAGAGTACTCAAGTGCTTTTTTTAGTACTCTGCTGCTCGCTAAAAACCAGCTGGAAACGTACAACTGCGACACTGCACCACGTGATGTGAGACGTTTTCGCCGTCGGCGTACCCCGCAGGGTATCAGCCTCAGCTACTATCAGGAGTTGCACACTCTTGGGGGGGGGGGGGGGGGGGGTTATTATACAGTGGTCCCTCTATAATCCGGCACCATTTGTTCCACGAAAATCTGCTGGATTAGGGAGGGTGCTGGATTAACAAATCTGATTTACTGCTGCAATGTGCATGAAGAGGACATTTTGGCTACTGAAAATTGTGCTGGTTTATCGAGGGTGCTGGATTATAAAGTGCCGGATTAGAGAGGGACGACTGTATACTCTTGACAATACCAGTAGTAAAATCCTAAAAGGATTGCATACAACTCTGTATCTAACATCAGGAGTACGTACAAAGTAAGTTGCTTTGACTGAATTTCACTTGTTTTATTAGTGTATTAGTTACTGCGCAGTACTGTGCATGCTAGCTACATACCTAATCACAATAACTATTTTTGGTTTTGCCCGTACAAGAGGCTTTTAACACGTGAAAAAAAAGTAAAATCCTAAAAAGAACGCTTTTTGGTCCAACTTTCGTAAATTTACGACTGCGTTCTCTCGGCAACTGGTGGGTGGCGAAGGCGCTAGCGACGTCTACGTAACATCGTCGTTACATGATGTTGACGACTTTACACAAGCAGCCTTTGTCCTCGGCGAGAACTCGCTCAGAAGACACAGGATCATAGGCTAGACTTGAGTATACTCCACCATCAATCATGATCTGGATTCTTTCTTCTTCTTTTTTTTTAGCCCTGACACTGTGCTCACTGAAAGGATCTGGCTCAGGCCGGTGGGATCATCTCCGCTCCGTGACCCCGAACATTTGGCTTTGGATCTACTACATCATGTGCACCTAGCTAGCTGACCTGGTCAGTGGTCACCATGGTCACTGTCTGTGTTGTGACATGGATCCCATGCCGGGCCATGGAGCCAGTGCTGACGGCACCCGGAAGTAACAAAGGGAGGCTCGGCTTTGTGAGCTTGTGGAAGCCCACCGTGAGTGCCGGTGGGGCCGGGGCTGTCCTACCCGAACATTTCCCGTTATCTCAGCCCCGGGCTTTGTTGGATTGTTTTAGAGCCGGATGCATTATGTTTTTTTTTTTTTTTTTTACTAAGGCCACATCCGTTCCAATCATGACACACACAGCAGCATGCTCTCCTTCTGCCTTCTTCTTGTCCTCTCTCTTCTCTGGTCTTCATTCTGATGACGTTTGTGCAGTGCACAGTACCGGACTACTGGTACTTGATGAAGCAGAGTATATGGAATGCAGCCGGAAGTACAGCATGTGTCAGTGTCTGCTCCAGAGCCGGGTCAGCGACCCGGGCCGGTTGGGGGGGGGGGGGTACTTGGACCCGTTTGGAAAAGAACACCGGTTGCTATGGTTGTGCCAGGTACACATGTACTAACGGCTGGTTTGAAATCCTAGAGCAGACACTGTGTCTGTAGCACAAATCCCAATCCAGGCACACAGCCAGGTGCTAGTAAATGTCCAACATGCAGCATGCAACACAAAGACAGCTACCAAAGGGATGCCCACCTTAGAAAAGCTGAAATGCAAGATACATGCATACCATCTGAAACAGTGCGTTCAGCTCAGTGAGCCTCCCGCATGCACAAGCGCTTACACTAAATAACGAAAAATTCAGTGGGTGGTGTAGCTGAGTGATGGGTGAAGTCAAACCATGCATCAAAGCTACTACTACTAACCAGTCAAATCAAGTAACCTTATAGCTATCCACATGGTCAGGAGCTGCTGATCATCATGTATGGAAGAAAGAAAGCCTCAGTGTAGCCAACACCGTGGGAGAATGTCAAAAGAAGTGGGTTAGAGTTGCCTGAAATCTATGTGCAGTTTGCAAAAGGAGCAGAAGACAAGCTTCTGTTTCAAGTAAGTAGAACACATGAAATGTTTGCTCAACTTCGCAGCAATTTTTCCTGAAATACCTACACCTTAGATAGAATTATGAAACGATTACTCGCTACAATTGTAAGTTCAAGAATGCATTCACGCCACATAAAGGCTGCTGACTCCGCGAGGACAAGTGTTCGCATGTCAGTGCAATGATTCTAGACTATAGGCACAACTTCACTGATGATGATCGGCTCGTGGATCGACGAAACGGCTTCAGCTTCGGTTGAGTGTAAGACAAACTTGCGGCCCTCCGTGGGGTGAGCTTGGCAAACAACTTGAACAACCCAGCATCCTAATGGTTGGCGGTGGAATAGAGTTTCGACGGCTTCTGCAACCACCTGTGGTGGTAGTGGTGCGGGTCACGGATAGTGGAGATCGCAGTGGAGGTGAACGTATTTGAGTACATCAATGTGTCTCGTGTTGGTGTGTGGCATTTTACGCCGCCATCCAATGCATGCCGCGTAGCGCATGGGGCACGGGAGGCACATGCACCCCCCTAAAGAATTCCACCTAGGTTTAGCATGCATATACTGACCATGAATGACATGCACCAGTCTGCATCCTACACATATCACTTCCACCCTGTGAAAATCCAAGTGACGGATGTGTGTGTGTGTGGGGGGGGGGGGGGTATAGATGCAGTAAGCTGAGTCTCTCATCTTCCTCTCCATGGTGCTTACTACGCAAATTGAAACAATGGCATGCTGGCTGAGAGAGGGGTTTACAGGCCAACAACGATGTTGTGCTGTTCAGCGTGGACCAGAAAGTCAAGGCTACGAGTACACTGTACAATCATGTACTAACTCAGCTGCTCACAAGCACATCAGCACCAACCATGCAGGTTGCTCAGCAGTCCAACGCCAGGCTATAATAGTGCTTGCAGATGTCTCTCTCTCTGAAGTGAAATCACCCTGCAGCCGGACACCATGGTACACTGCGCTTTCACCGTTCTAGACTGGTGGCTCGACGTCGTACGTCGGGACCATGCGGCTCACTCGGCTCACGACGTCATCACTGGCCCGCTCCAGCATGTGCATCACTTCTCCGACGACGCGCTGATGCACGTTCTCCTCGATCTCCTGCGCATTGCGCGCGGCGCTGCTGCTCATGGTGCGAATAACGTCGCCTGTGTTCTTGTGCACGATCTCCTCCAGCACGGTGGGCAGCTGCTGACGCACCATGTCCTGCATGGTGTCGCTAATCTGAGCCTGCGCCGCTGCCTCGTCCTGCAGCATTGCCAGTGACCTGCGTAGCTGAGTGCTGCAATACCATACGTGTACGTGTACATGAACATGAACATGTGTGTGACAACATGAACAACATGGATATACACCAATAGTAAGGTAACGGCCACAATCCATTCAGAAATAGTCAGGGTCTGGGGTCAAACACGATTTAGGTGGATTTCGACTCACGAGTCGAAACCTGATTCAAAGTGGCCAGAACTTGAAGGTGTTGAACCGGCAAGTTGTTCTATCCATTGAGGATTAGTCTACCCCGACTATGCAATTGAAACTGGCTAAATTCGTAGTCTTGTTATTGTCCACGGGTTGGAGGAATAAACCTACATTTTCATGTAAAACAAATGAAAAGAATCATATAAGGCATCCACAGCCCGGGCACCCAATGTAATCCCCAGTGCATTGCATTTTATGCACGAATGGGTTACTGGCCCGAAACGTCAATAATTTTTTCGACATCACTAATAAAAGAATTTTCATCTAGCGCATGCGCCAAGAGTGAATTGCAACTAAATAGAGTGGTTGTCAGTTGACAAACCCCTTTTATTTACAATGCAGTTGCATGATGTCCACCACTTTCTGAACGAATGTCTGAAGGTGGTAAATATCCATACAAAGGGATCAGGAGATGTATAGATCCCATCCGAGTTCATTCTCCTGCACCGCATACTCTAAACCATATCAATGTGCACCTACAACTTGATGACCGACGAGGAGACAACAGTCGTAAAATAGCAATGAAAAATATCAATTGTGCACTCATAATCATGTATAAACAATTAAAATGAAACAATTCCAGAACGTTTTCGTGTGACCATCATCAGTGGAACATCGTCACATAGTAAGAATCACTAAAACAACCAGTTATATAGCTAGAGTAACATGAAAAGAAGCGTGAGAATGCAGCACAGCTAGCGGTTATGCATAACGCGTGTAGTGTGAACCTTTGCAGTGTATCTGAGAATGGTAGCAGTAGATGAATGTGGCAGCTGTGAGTGCGTGTGAACAAAAACTAGTGAGTGCGTATTATTTAAAAAGTGTGAGTGCTACAACATTTTCTTTTTGCTTGCATAGAACAGGGTCACGTGTGCGAATATATACAGCTTCCAACACCTGCAACTGCTTAAAGAAACGCGCGCGACAAATAACACTAAACCAGGAATCGTCAAACAACTTACGACAATCCGGACTGGACACCAAATGCTTGTAGATGGCAGACTTGCTCTTGTCGATGTCGAACTCCTCCTCGTCCGTATCACTCTCATCCTCCACTTCCCGTTCCTGCTCACCCTTACTTTCCTCCTGACCATCCTGTTCATCCCCATCATCATCCTCCATCTCCATCTCCTCATGCCATCGCTTCTTTCTCCTTGACGTGTTCACTGCTGCGCCCGTACTTTCACCTGCCACTACTGGTTCCGCCTTCTCCATTTTTCTCAGTCGTGTCTCCGCTAGTCTCTGGCTTCTCCTCAGATTCGTTTTTCCTCCATTTTCATTTCGTTCTCCTGGTGATCTTTCCGTTACCGCCATCGGGTTTGTTAATGAACGGTCGTCCGGTGGTCTCCCATGCCGTGTTGTTGTCGTCAAGAGTGACACCAGATTCGTGTGTTGCGCTACTGTTGAGTCCGGTGTTGTATCCGTTTCTGGTTGTGTTGTAATACTGACAGGCGTAGTAGTAGGCAACGGGTGTTTTCTCGGCCTCCCACGCTTTGGCCTGCCTGCCCTGGCCGCTTTTGACAACAAGGACAATGGGACGTGTTGTTTGATACGTTCGGACAAGTGTTGAAGCGTCCTGCCAACATACCGACTACCGCACTGTCGGCATTCAAAATGATAAATGAGGTGACTCAAATGATGGGTCGGCAGGACGTCCTTCAACACCGTGAACGAACGTATCGTGGTGAAGACAGTTACTACATTCACTGCATAGTACGTCTTCTGGACAATAGACTTGACAATACGACTGACCTTTGTCGACTCCGCGCCTTTCCAAGGCAGGCACAGGAAGACACGACAAGGAGCCGGGCCGATTGTCAGTTCCTTACGGGGCGCATTGTTCGTGAGTAGTTTCGCTAATAGTGATCCTGGATATCCGTTCTTAAGAAAGACAGAGCGAAGGAAATCAAGTTCTGCTTGCAGTTTACTCTCGGAGCAAATGCGTCTTGCCCTGTCAGCTAAGTTTCGGACTAGATTGGTCTTGTATTGCGAAGAGCAATATGAATCGTACATAATATACTGACCAGTGAATGTAGGCTTACGATACACCGATGTCACACCACCCTCACATGTCTTTTCCACGAGTACATCTAAAAACGACAATTTGTTGCAATCCTCGTGTTCACATGTGAAGCGTAATGCAGGGTGGACATCATTCAACTCATCTAGAAAGGCTTCACTGTCACGTCTTGTTTCGAAATAGGAGAACATTTTCACTATCCCGCGAACACATGAAAGCTCGTTCAGAGCTGAAAAAGAACAATGATATCATCATCACTCGGCCAGACAAAGGTCGGGCAACAGTTATCTTAACGCGAATGGAGTATAATACAAAAATGGCTACCATACTGGACGACGGGTGTAAATTTGTGGAACTCGGTCCGGTTTCAACACATGATAAAACATTGGCCCGGGAGAAGGAAATAGTAACCTATCTGAAGAAACTCCGAGCAGCAAAAGACATAACAGAATCCGAGTTTTTCCGAATCAAGCCTATCGGTTCGGTTCGTCCGCGCATGTACGGCCTCCCCAAGATACATAAACCATCCTGCCCGCTTAGACCAATACTCTCCATGATAGGATCGCCCCAATACGCTATATCCAAGTGGCTCTGCGGCATGATACAACCGGTATTAGAGCATTATTGTAAACACAACGTTAAGGACACGTTTGAATTCGTTGAAATCCTTCGTGACAACCCTATTCCGCCTACTGCCCATATGTGCTCTTTCGATGTTGTAAGCTTGTTTACAAACGTACCACTAGACGAGACAATAGATATCTGCGCGCGAAGACTATACCACAATGATGATGACATTGATCTTCCATGGTTACCGGAGACAGCATTTCGACGTTTGATGCTGATGGTGACGAGTGGCGTAGAGTTCTCGTTTGGTGATGTTATGTATAAGCAGACAGACGGTGTGGCGATGGGGTCTCCGTTGGGCCCGGTACTGGCAAATGTCTTCGTTGGATATTGCGAATCGAGAATGGACAAAATAAAGTGGCCTCAGTTGTACGTTCGATTTGTGGACGACTCATTTACCTATTTCGAAACAAGACGTGACAGTGAAGCCTTTCTAGATGAGTTGAATGATGTCCACCCTGCATTACGCTTCACATGTGAACACGAGGATTGCAACAAATTGTCGTTTTTAGATGTACTCGTGGAAAAGACATGTGAGGGTGGTGTGACATCGGTGTATCGTAAGCCTACATTCACTGGTCAGTATATTATGTACGATTCATATTGCTCTTCGCAATACAAGACCAATCTAGTCCGAAACTTAGCTGACAGGGCAAGACGCATTTGCTCCGAGAGTAAACTGCAAGCAGAACTTGATTTCCTTCGCTCTGTCTTTCTTAAGAACGGATATCCAGGATCACTATTAGCGAAACTACTCACGAACAATGCGCCCCGTAAGGAACTGACAATCGGCCCGGCTCCTTGTCGTGTCTTCCTGTGCCTGCCTTGGAAAGGCGCGGAGTCGACAAAGGTCAGTCGTATTGTCAAGTCTATTGTCCAGAAGACGTACTATGCAGTGAATGTAGTAACTGTCTTCACCACGATACGTTCGTTCACGGTGTTGAAGGACGTCCTGCCGACCCATCATTTGAGTCACCTCATTTATCATTTTGAATGCCGACAGTGCGGTAGTCGGTATGTTGGCAGGACGCTTCAACACTTGTCCGAACGTATCAAACAACACGTCCCATTGTCCTTGTTGTCAAAAGCGGCCAGGGCAGGCAGGCCAAAGCGTGGGAGGCCGAGAAAACACCCGTTGCCTACTACTACGCCTGTCAGTATTACAACACAACCAGAAACGGATACAACACCGGACTCAACAGTAGCGCAACACACGAATCTGGTGTCACTCTTGACGACAACAACACGGCATGGGAGACCACCGGACGACCGTTCATTAACAAACCCGATGGCGGTAACGGAAAGATCACCAGGAGAACGAAGTGAAAATGGAGGAAAAACGAATCTGAGGAGAAGCCAGAGACTAGCGGAGACACGACTGAGAAAAATGGAGAAGGCGGAACCAGTAGTGGCAGGTGAAAGTACGGGCGCAGCAGTGAACACGTCAAGGAGAAAGAAGCGATGGCATGAGGAGATGGAGATGGAGGATGATGATGGGGATGAACAGGATGGTCAGGAGGAAAGTAAGGGTGAGCAGGAACGGGAAGTGGAGGATGAGAGTGATACGGACGAGGAGGAGTTCGACATCGACAAGAGCAAGTCTGCCATCTACAAGCATTTGGTGTCCAGTCCGGATTGTCGTAAGTTGTTTGACGATTCCTGGTTTAGTGTTATTTGTCGCGCGCGTTTCTTTAAGCAGTTGCAGGTGTTGGAAGCTGTATATATTCGCACACGTGACCCTGTTCTATGCAAGCAAAAAGAAAATGTTGTAGCACTCACACTTTTTAAATAATACGCACTCACCAGTTTTTGTTCACACGCACTCACAGCTGCCACATTCATCTACTGCTACCATTCTCAGATACACTGCAAAGGTTCACACTACACGCGTTATGCATAACCGCTAGCTGTGCTGCATTCTCACGCTTCTTTTCATGTTACTCTAGCTATATAACTGGTTGTTTTAGTGATTCTTACTATGTGACGATGTTCCACTGATGATGGTCACACGAAAACGTTCTGGAATTGTTTCATTTTAATTGTTTATACATGATTATGAGTGCACAATTGATATTTTTCATTGCTATTTTACAACTTGATGACCAATGAATGTATTTACCGGATGGCCACCAGTTGCTGCTCCTGCTTTGCAAGCTGCTGCTCAATGTAGCGCTGTCGTCGGCCCTCAGCAATGCGCTCCGTCATGTCTTGTGGCTTGTTCCAACTAATCAGAAAGCCTGCAATGCATGTACAGTGGTGAAACACCAATCACAGTGACTTTCATCATTTATATTGCTCCTCCGTTCTGAGTCTCAACGGGCATCATTTAAAAGTTCATGTAATGTGCAGCTCGGAGCTATGAAGCAGCTTCTTTGGTCATGCCATACTGTGCGCATCACAAGAGTATTGTTCCCTAACATTCATGGCCGTATGTACATCATACACGTGCATGTAAGCATTCTTGTGTCACACTCACTCTCAGGATGGTCCAGAGTGACTGAATCGGTGAAGGACTTGTACCGCAAATCCTGAAAAAGAGCGAGTCGCAGATCAAGAAAAACCTCGCTGTCGGGTCAAAATCCTTTTCACGGTGCACAGGGCTTATGGAGTGTGGGAGTCTGGTGGGGAGGGAGTCGCAGATGTGGTAATGCCATCACTGCCGATCAAAATCTTTTTCAGCATGCACAGGATCGTTATAGAGTGTGGGAGTCTGGTGGAGAGTGAGTCACAGATGTAGAAATTCCATCATTGCCGATCAAAATCCTGTTTACCATGCACAGGACCGTTATGGAGTGTGGGAATCTGGTGGTGGTGGTGGTGGTGGGGGGTAGATAGAAACTATATTTGCACTGCAGGTTAGCCACTGTCCATCCCAATCCAGCAAGATTCATGTACGGTAATGCCATTGGATAAATAGTAACTTTTAAGGTTGGTATGAGAGCCAGTCAAACTAGCTTTTCCACAACCGGAGGAACACCCGACAACCCTCAAGGATCTAGGTGCAGAAGCAGTTTTGAAAGAGATGCGAGCTGATCAGATCCACCGCAAAGCGGTCAAGAACTTTTTTTAAATGAGCTGCCAGCGCATTCAATGTAAGCAGCACCTTCCACTACTCACCTTCAATGTTTCCGAGAGTTCCAGGGTGCGCAGGGCACTGGACCAGTTGTGCTCCAATGTACGCTGAGCATTACTCTTGACCTGAGTAGGGTGTTTGTGTGCATCAGCACAGGATATTAGAGCGGCACAGTCATCAGAGTGTGCATTCTGTTTCGCTTTGTCCGCAAGATAACGGTGTACCCCAAAGAAACCAACTGATGCATGCGACGAAGGCACTCGCACCTCAACACATTGCTCAACATTTCAAGTTCTATTTTCCTGATAATGCTGTCCTGCTATTGGCTAAAATAGGCTGACGTACATCACAAACTTGTGTTTACACCGGGGTATTCCAAAGGCATACTCAGGGGGCAATTAACCCGAACTGCCTATAGGGGTATAACCTCCGAGACTGCACCAGTGGATAGCTCTAACTCTATAAGCCGGCGGACAACCCCCGGTGGCTGGACTGACTGGAGGACAGCCCAGATTGCCTGGGGAGACAAGTCTATAGCCTGTCCGGTCTTAGGGTATGCCCCTTTACTGCCGGGGAAGATCCTATTGTGCAGCCTATCACCTACTAGTATTGGAGATGTCAGGTACCTCACAGTGAAGAGCATATAGTGTAGGAGTAAGTAAATAAGTAAATTTTTGTGTCCGTTACCGACGGTAACTCACAACGGCGGCTAACATCCGGTAAACCCTACCGGTAGATGCAGCGCCTAATGGTGGGGATGAGGAGATAAGTCTCACAACCACTGGCACAAGTGCCGATAAACCGTCCCATTAGCCGTATCCATGTACTCCTTGTGCCTGGCCACAAGTTCCCAGTTGACCGTGTGCTACCAGGTAACATAATACACACAGTGGAAGCCAGTATTATTTGGTGGACCGGCAAATATCTACTTCCCATTTCTCGGCCTAATCAATGTTCCTCTTGCCGATTTTGTCAGATGCATAACCACAAAGTCATGTCCTTCCCAATTCATTAATACCCCTGACAGGTCTATGGTCTTGGAGGCATACTGCTAATTCAAGCACGTCATGATGCGGCACGGCGTGTTCACTTACCTCTTGGTATGTGTCACTCAGCTGAGCAATGAGAATGTTGAGCAGTACAATCAGCAACGTGAACAGGAAAAACATCATGATGACCACAGCAAGCCAGCTGCAAACAAGCCACAAACATGCACATATGCACGCAAACGCGCACAAACACCTGCTGTTGGAAGTTATTGCCCAAAAACACACTGCCAATGAGATTCCTCCAGAAGCTCATTCAGGTGTGACCATTGAATCAGCAATAGGAAGTCCAGCATATGACTGTAAAATTTAATATATCACTTCATGCTGCTCTAGACAATTAGAAACTGAACTAAGGCAATCTGTTTGTTTATCAAATAGTTCCCAAAGTTTCGCTATATGCCATCCCTGATACGTGCCTGAATTCTTGCATGCGTTTCAGCATCTCGACACCATGCATCCAGGACATGCACCTGTAGCACTGAGTACGTCAAAGGCGATGAGCCACCACCCAACGTGCCGGCAACACACCATTATCGTGAACAAATGAAAACTAAATTCCATTCAACTCACTGAAAACTATCTTGGAAGTTGTCGACAACAGATTCGTCTTGGGCGAGTATCCGTAATCCGGTAAGCAGGATATTCCCATACGTGCTGGTAAGCACAATATGGAAAGGAATGACTTAGTAAAATGGATATTCTCCATCAAACACGTCATGGTTTTCTCGGCTAGGAGATTTTTAAAAGCACTATCCATTAGCAACATTAGCAACAGTTCTAAAGAAGGCGTAAAGACCAGCACATTTCACACAAGAATAATCTGTCGAATGCCAGTCCAACGAGCAAAACGAATATTTGACTATTCCCCACCCACAAGTCAATGTGTGCCAGAGACACAATTAACATGTATTTCCTGACGTGAGCAACTATGGGACACAATAGACTTTTCTGTCCCTGCGGGAATTTGCGGAAAAAGTCATCGAAAACTTGCGCAAGAAATTGCGGCAGAAAACAACAAAAAATGCGGCGAAAAGTGCGGAAAGATGCGGAACTTGCCAGGAACTCGCGGAATTATTGGCAGGAAATTGCGGATTTGGGCCAAATCACGTAATTGGTTGCATCATTAGAATCGCTATTTGCGTACTGTGCAAATAACCCACGTACAGGATCATGGAAAGCACTGTATACTGCGTGGAAAGTGCAGAAAAATGTAAAAAGAAGTGCAGAAAACAACAAAAAACGCGGGAAATCGGGGACTTTTCAGAAATTTGCGGGTTTTGGCCAAAATCGCGAAATTTGTTGCATCCGTGGAATCGCGATTTCCTGGAGGGACAGCCCTTTCCGCGTCCGGCATTTATCATTATTATTATTATTAATTCAACATCTCCTGGCTCGTCAGAAGACTGCCAATATATATGAGAAGTCGGGTGGTAGCCAACAACGGCGAACTGAATAATAAGGAGAGAAACAAAGAGAGTACTGCAAGGGGAGGCATGACGAAAATGGTGAGATTATTTAGGACGAAGAAGCTGAAGCTTGAACTCCTTAATGTCTGTGCATGCTTTAAGGCTAGTTGGCAGGGAAGACCAGAGAGTGTACGCAGAGAAGATAGGAGATTTCAGAAACAGGGAGGTATTGGCACGGGGTAATGAGAAGGAATGACGTGTTGATCTGGTGGACACAAACCAGTTATACTTAGCAAAGTGTTTTGGAGCCAGGTCTAATAAGATCATGTGTACAAGGATGCAAAGATGTTGCTGGTGTCGCTCTAAGAAATTAAGATTTCTTAATTTGTTTCTTAGTTTTTTCTCCTTTCAAGGAGCTTTGTATCGGGGCGTTTCCCTTCCTTTCACAGGACCTGGTGTTTAGCATGTATGGGACACAATACACTTTTCCTCGTCATTTTTTATTTTGTTTCTCAGTTTTTTCTCTCCTTTCCAGGAGCTTTTTATCGTGAAGTTTCCCTTCCTTTCATACCGGGTGTTTGGTTTCATAGGTGTTTGGTTTCATAGGTGTTTGGTTTCATAGGTGTTTGGCATGGTGTTTGGTTTCATAGGTGTTTGGTTTCATAGGTGTTTGGCATGGTGTGAGTAAAGCTTACTTCGTTTCCTGGCTCTTGTCCAGCTGTGTCCCGGTCACTGTTCCCTCATCGTACGGTGTTCCAACCAAAACTAGGTATGTGCTGCCACTGAACATGATCCAGAAGATTGTGAAGATGATGGCAAACTTTGACATGTCCTTCTTGACGATCTCAATCAGGATCTGCAAGTATATGCCTACCACCCTGCGTGGTAAACACACATTACAAAGAAGACTGCAGCATCAACATTGAGGCTACTCTAGTACAAGAAAGCCGGCACACAATATGAAAACAAACTTGTAGGCAATCCAACTTGGATGTCTGAGGTCCTGTCAATACCCATGGATTAGCCCTCTTTCTAGCACGTCTCAGGAATGTAGACTTCACCTAGTGGAAGAACATGTGCTTTAACGGTTGCTCTCCCTATCTCTTCCTCAGTACCTAGTGGTAGAAGAAATGTTCTAAAATGTGAGAAAATTGAATATTTCTTCGGACTTGGAACTGTTACTCGAGCTTGCAACAAAATGGTGGAGAGGGGTATAATTGTTTGATGGGAAGCAACAGCTACCAGGATATTGTTCACCTTACTTTGTGACGGAAATGACCTGCAGTGTACGCAAGCATACCACTATGTACGTAACAGCGGCAATATACCACTGCTCGTCGACATTTGTGAAGCGCAAAGGTACCAGTACGATGAAGAGAGAGACAGTCGTGAGTTGAACGTAGTTGTATTTGTCCGACCAGTAGTCCAGGCAGCCAGATCTGTGCAACATGGAATGTTCATGGTATAGAACATAGGTATAGAACATACTTTGGTAGTGACATTTTCCAGAACCGTGCATTGCAGCACCATTTGAAAAAGACCCAATTTTCAAAGTTTGCAATCGTTTCTGTAACTTTCTACCAAAGATTGGTAACAAGGGAATACCTGGACCTGTATAGCAGTAAGCTTGAGATTTAAGCTCAGAGAGTGACACATGGTGCATGCCTATCATGGCGTAGATCACACAGAACACCACAAATACACCGTTAGAAGACAGGCGGAAGCAACAGTGGCACATGAACTTACGACGACATTTCTTTTATCTCCGAGTACAGGTTGAACATGGTGCCGAGCAGCAAGAGAACTTCACAAATCGCTCGCACATAGGACTCAGCATCTGGATACTGCCTTGGATCACCGTGCTCGATGACCGTTGCGTTATTAGCATCCAGGTACACCTTGAAGCCATCTGCTCTCTGCCTTCCTGCTGAGATGAAGGCAAAGCTGGTTAGAAGGATGAACATGAAGTAGTAGAGAATGTTTTTGAGCGTTGATCGCTCTCCGAAGGCGTTCCACTTATGGAAGATCAGTGTCCGTACTACACTGTGGTCACGTAGGTCCTGTTACCAAGCATAACACACGCACACACACACACACACACACACGCACACACATACACACACGCACACACAGACACACATACACGCGCACGCGTACGCACGCACGCACACACACACACACACACACATGTACACATGGACACACGCACACATACATACACACACAATCGTTCCATGGTCTACGAGTACATCAGAGATCAGTTGTGCCTCAGCATAACTAACTAAAACAAAGGAGCCTGTATTACACTATCACACAACATTGCTAAGGGTTTTCAATTCAAAAATGCATCTTCACAAATCACAATCCCTATTGAGCTTCATGTATTCTGAATAGAAGATCAACACACGCAGATGTGCATGATGCTAGGGTATGCACCATACCGGTATATCCAATAGGCGATGGAAGTTCGTTTTACAGGGCAGGCGAAACTTGCTCTGACCCGGCGAAAGTCCGGTGCTGTCGCTCTCCAGAACAGTGAAGTGGAACTCGTATTCGTCTGGAACGGGAGTAGTATCCACAAAGCTGTCGAGAATGGCCTGTGCGGTTTTCTGTTTGAACAGAATTACACACCAAGACCATGCGAGGTGTTTTCACTGCATAGAAATGTGATTACAATGTCATGTTGTTGTTACTGGAGTGCACTGTACTGCACTGGTCAGTGTTCAAGTATTCCACTATCCAAAGACACCATTGCACCCCTCCCCCCTCCCCCCCCCCCCCCTGCTTCCACAGGACTGCTTTCCTTTCCCACAACCGACACAGTAGTAAAATCAGCTAGATAACAGTGACTCTGAGCCAGAGCAGAGAGCAAAGTGCCTAGGTCTACATCGATTTGAAGATGAGGCTGAAGGAGGCGCGTCGCCTATTTGGATTTCAACCTCAGGAGTAAGCAATGCAGCGTTTCAGCACACAGAGTAGTGCCATAGGGTCATGCAGTGCCCGGTACCATTTCAATCATGAGGTTGATTGTTTTTAGGGGCCATCCGGCATTATCAATAATTTTCACGAAACGAGAAAGTCTAGTTATGACCCTCCCCCACCCACTCACCCCCTGAACGAAAAATATATTGACTTTACGGCTAGAATGGATAGATGTTTCAACTATCAATATTTTTCATAACGAAACTCTCCTCGACCCACCCACCCACAAACGAAACTTTTTTCGTTTTGCGTAAAATATTGATAATTATGGACGGCCCCTTTAATACTGGCCAGTGCTTTGCTGTCACAGTATCAAATGCTTTAGGATGCGTTTTTATTTCGCTATGGTTATTGCTACGAACAGCTGAACCACACCACTGTGGAAGTCACTGCACTCATTGGATACAATTTCCTTGAATGGCACATGCTCCACTTGCTTCACATCATCAGTTCAGACGCAAGGGACGAAGCTACTCAAGGGTTTTCACGCCAAGAAAACCCTGCACGCTTACATGGTCTGTTTGTGACAATCATTCCAAAGTCAAAAGTTCCCTTGCTTCACTCTCAAAGGCTCACGCGCACGGATTAGAAAACCAGAAATCTACTCATGTACAAGAGACAAACATCAAACAGAGGTAAATCAAGGCACTATTGTAAATTTCCAGCCCCTCAGGGGGTAATGCCCAGGTGGAACTTTTACCACACTGACCAGCTAGTGACACAGGACGACGTACCACCCTCTGGTCTACTGCAGACTAAGGCATGGCTTGCATCCATACAGTACTCCTAGCCCATTGCTACGCTAGCAAGTGCCCCCCCCCCCCCCACCCCCCCCCCCCCCCCCCCCACCACCACCACCCCCAACCACCAAGTACATTGTATGAGAAACTTCGTAAGTTAATCTACACGACGCATTTAGATATGGATGCCTGACTGAATATTTGTCACATGGAGAGCTATGCCACCTGGCACAGCAGGGCAACGGCAGCTTCAGAGCCATAGCTGCCAACCCTCAACAAGCCAATGTCAGCTTGTCAGGCAGGCATGTACATGTATGTGTCACCCCACTCACCGGCATCTTGCTGGAATCTGAGAGTATAGTGTGAAAATTGAACAGAGGTTTCTTCCAACCGTCGTCAGGATCCTCGCTGGACTCAAAGAGAGAGCGAACTCTACACCGTAGCAACAAAGACAGAGTGTGAATGAATGTAATCAAGTTCAGCCAAGCCGCCCAATAGTCAATACAGTTGAACATCGATTATCCGCACATCGACTATCCGACCATTCGATTGTCCGTAACAGTTTTTTTGGGCGCACGTGCTGTAGAGTACGCACTGTGCATGTAGTGAGCCATTCAAAAAATACGAAAATTTTGAAAAGTAGCACTCTATTCTATTTACAATGTACATGTACATGTATTTACAGTGTGTTTTCTTATCCGGAACATTTGCCTTATCTGAACACCGCCTGACAGTTGTCTGCCCAGAGGTGGTCGGATAATCGATGTTCAACTGTACCCTGTATTCTGCGTCACAGTGGCAGCTAGCCTAGAGGAGAGCAACACTGGGAAATCTGTGTGACATAATTCAGAAAGACTCGGATTATTCCTGCAAAGAGGAGTGTTGCGTTACCCTGCGTGGTCCATGTGAAGAATAAGCATTCTTCCTCACACCTCACATCACCCATAACGAGTGCAGGGTTGGCTGCGGACACCTAAATTGCAGGACAAAAATCAGACGTGTGATCAGAAAGACTCGGATCATTCCTGCAAAGAGGAGTGTTGCGTTACCCTGCATGGTCCATGTGAAGAATAAGCATTCTTTCTCGCACCTCACATCAACCATAACGAGTGCAAGGTAGGCTGCGGACAGCCATAATTACTGCAAGACAAAAATCAGATGTGTGACATAAAATACAAAATTAATCAGAATGACTTGGATTATTCTTGTAAAGAGGAGTGTTGCCTTACCTTGCATGGTCCATGTGAAGAATTAGTAGAGAGGCCATTTCGTCGCGCCTGTTCTCCACAGCATACTCCACCGCCAGCCGGCCATGCGCGTCCGTCTTCTCAGCAGAGCTCTCGTTCTCCAGTAGAACTTTGGCGACCAGCTGAAAATCACGCTGAACGGCGGCGTGGATGGTGCTGCGGCCATTGGCGTCCACCGAATTGACGTCGGCACCATAGGTGATCAGATGCGAAAGAAGTGTTCTCGTCTGGAAAGTACACAATAACATGCCAGAGAACTTCAGACATCTGGCAAGTTGTTAGCACGACTGTGTTAGTGACAACGAAACTGTACAAACTGCTTAGCGCCGTTGGGATCGATTTTAGTATGCACTATCAGCTTGACCTACCGGCCAAGGGGTTAAAGCGTACAGCAGTGCCAGTCTTTCAGTGGTGGAGGATTCACCAGCTGCTGCCAGCCCATGCATGGCTCAACATTGGTGTTTGTTGACTACAGTATTAGCATGGCTACCGTCAACTATGTTCTGTGGTCCCCGGCTGAATACACGGCGTGCTTTCTGCTCACCTCGACCTCCGTAGGGCACTTGTCAACGATAAAGAACATGGCTGCATCTTCACTGCCACTATGGTCCTGTACCATCCGCTCCACTCTTGCTGCGACTGTTGCCTTTTCCAAGTTCAAACCCTCTATGTTCATTTTCTCTTTCACCTACAAGTACAAAACACACACAAAACACACACAAAACAACACTCAAATGAGAATGTAGAGGTTATAACTATTCAACATGATGCCATTGTAGTGGAGTAGCGGATTCGCCTATGAAAGCTCAGTATACCGGGTATACGGCACGTGTCGGCATGCAGTTTCAATTGATCTAGGGCATTGCTGCACTGCAGCTTTGACACTCCATACAAACCATCACTGACTGATAACGAAATCACATAATTATAGTACGTAAATGGAAGTGGATTGGGGTATAACTAATGTTACTTTATGACTATCTCCCCCGGTCGTACACTGCCGCGTTTGGAGTTACCAATGGCAGCTACGTGATTCGAAATCTACGTATGGCGGAACACGAATCCGCATGCAGTGTACGTAAGACTTTCCGTAGATCAATTGCGTTTTTAGCAATGATTATGGTATAATTATGTAATTATGTTCACGGTTGTGCGGAACCTCTCTAATATTACATCACTTTCACAAGCAAGCAATTCTTTCACACCTTACAGCTTAGGATCCGCGGCCGAACTCACCATCGTTTCAAGTTTGCTATCCATAGGTCCTTCGAAATACCCATCGTCAGCCTTCTGGTGGCGTGCTGCGGTAGATATATGACGTTTCCGATCTGCAATACTTTCGTTGGCTTTGCTACTCCTCCGCGAAGCACTTCCTAACGTCAGGAAGTTACGAAACGCTGTCAAGGACTGCGATTTACGTTTGGCCAGCATCGGATCGTCGTCTATGTAAATCTTGTTTCCTTGCACGCTGACACCGAGTCGGCCCGCTTTTTTCGGCTTCTTCGGTGAACCACGCTGCTTGGCGTTCGGCAATTGTTCTTCCCGATGTCGGCTGGCCGCATTGTTGGCATCTGCATTGTCCATTTGTGTGCTCTGTGGAGATGGCTGATCGACCGTTGGAGTCTCCGAGATGGAGAGCCCTTCGAACTGGCTTGACGACTGCAGCGTGTCGTTACATTCTTGCACACAGTCAGATTGCTCTCTCATCAAGGCATCACTGCATGCCAGTGAGGAGAGAGTACTGTGGGACGGTCCGGGTCCCTTGTCCATCCCTTCAGAAGTACTCTCTTGCTCGATCCAGCTTGTGCGATCATTGCTAGTTGCTCGGGACTCCGAAGAAACGCCAGGTATGCAAGAGTTGCTCCTCTCGTCACGCGCATCCTCAGTGGAAGTAGCACTCGTTTTCGGCCGCTTCTTGTGAAAGAAGGCCCGGAGTCCTGACGAGCCGCTGGCACTTTTCCTTTCCATGCCATTCTCCTCAGCTGAAGGAACAGAGTAATGTGAAGTCACTTCTCTAGTCTGCTCCTTCTTGGCAGCCTTTCTTCCGTTAGAAAAGAAAGAGAACCTTCCAGCACCGCCGTCATGAATATGCACGCCGGGCGCTGAGTCCGCTTCGGGATCATCAGCGTTCTGGCGAGTTTGGGTTGCCAGGTGACCGCTAAACTCCGCAGACTCGCTAGGGCTGTGACGGTGCTCCGAGAGAATACCACGCTCTGGATCGTCCATGCCTGGAAAGATCTACAGAGAGGAGGCACACGAACCTGGGTGTTCAAGAGATGGCGATGAATACGAGCACCTGGACCTATGATTATTATTATTCTATCTTGCTCCAGAACGGGCAACAATGCCAATGGTCAACACAATGCATCTTCTGCGGAAGGAGCTGTCAGAAACTGAGCCTCCGGGTCCGACCAAAACTTGCAAACTCACATGTACAGCCTCAGTACGGCAGTGTAGTCTAGATCTACATGATTTGTAGTCTATGATTGTCATGTATACCATGCACAGGTACGACAATGTCCCTTCAGCGAGTTCAGGCTTCACGGCTTTTGTTCGGGTGCTGATCCTCAGTACCTCACTGAGCGGGGAAGCTCTCACCTCAGTTAGTAGTAACGTCGATATGTTGATGCGATGATGAGGAGCGAAACGTCCCTCACGTGTATCAATAAAACAAGGCAGGCCGAGATCAATTGCCTTCCCACAACGCCGAACATGAACCACAATGGCACGAGACTGTGCACACACACGGACACAGACTGTCCTTCAGTCTTCACACATTCACGAAAAGGTCTTTGCAGAAATCACGTCTCCGAGATAATACACCTGGACTGGAGTGCGGCATGGATGAGTTGGAACACAGCAATGTCAATGTCGGAAACGAGTATTACAGTTTACCTGTATACATGTACCGGGTACTTGCCAGCCAGTCGCTGCAAAGGGGAGTGCATGCACCAATCCATGGTGCATAGTTTGCAGAGCGAAGAACGACAGCACTGCGGACCACCAGTACCTCGAGATACTAATAGTAATAATTACGGGTAGCAGTGTTTTTGAGACGCTCCTGGTAACAACGCAAAGTCATCGAGTATCTCAGCAACGCTGCCAACTACTTCAACATACACTGTAATTAGTTTGATAGGAAGTCGTTTCGGACTTGTCCTGGACAGCGATGGTGGTCCGTGTCCTGCTCTATTCTGTAGTGTAGGCCGAGTACAGTACACCTGGTACACGGAAATGTAAGTGTCCAATACTAGCACGCCTAACGCCAAGGTATTCAACAACTACATTGTACATGTATAATGTGCATAAGATTGCATTATTTGCACTGCTGCCGTGCTGGTAGCTTGCGCTTTAGTTTCATTCATAGCTCCGTGCCAAGTACTGTTCTACAGTCTAGCGCATTTGTGACGGAGAGCATACTAGCAGTGCACATGACTATTATCACCAAGAGTTCATGACCCCCATGAACTATGGAACTCTTGTTATCACTTATCGCA
This sequence comes from Sycon ciliatum, assembly GCF_964019385.1. NCBI lineage: Eukaryota > Metazoa > Porifera > Calcarea > Leucosolenida > Sycettidae > Sycon > Sycon ciliatum. The sequence goes on from NC_088644.1 coordinate 29,574,516, forward strand.
AACGCCTTGCCAAGGTGAAGGACAACTAATTACTTGACAACAAGGTTCCCGTAGACTGGGCCCACGACTCACTGAGACTCAAGACCCTGTGCCTGAGGCTGTGCGTGGATTTAAATCAGGCCTCTACTCTAGAGGCCTGGTATGCATGATCACTAGGAATACAATCATTGATTACACAAAATAATGTATGACATTGACTGGGATATACAATGTATATTGTGGAATTATTAATTTTTTGGATCATCTGGGTGATCTGGCGCAGCTGTTGAGATGGACCATTTTCGATTCTGTTGTAAACGGCTGTCTAAGTACGACATGCCAATACTGATCCTAATGATAATGGAGAACAAGGCATGGCTTGACCCTGCTGCGTCCCAGCAACTCCAAGAACCTCCTTTCAGGTGGTGCTACATGGTGATTCTACTAGTATTTGCATGCTGGCAATGAAGAAACATCCCACGTGATGTACTTGTTGAGCCACAGGAAACGCTCCACTTGAGCAGCACTTGAGCAGTTTGAGTGACAATGACGAAAGGTGTCCGAAGGTAAATGCTTTCAACAGACGAATAATACGAGGAGACCACCTTCCTGGCCTGGCAGCGGAAAAGGTCCATTGCCATTGGCAGCATTCTTGAAAGTGATGACGTCAAAACGGCCAGGGAGTAGTAAGTTGACATCAGATTTCTATTTTTGGATCCACTAAGGTGTGACTTTGCTATTGCCTCAGTATGTGGGTGCATAGCAACCCACTCATGTCGCATGCAGGTGTGACTTTTATTTCGCCACCAGTTGTAACCCCGCCCCCAGTAGCCAAATCAGTCAGTTTCACTGGTTACATCACCTTGCTGAGAGTAAGACGGCTTGAAATGTGCTTGGATCCATACAAAAACTGGATCCAAGTGGATCCAATTTTTGAATTTTTGAAATTGTTGCTATGCTGTGACGTAGCACTTTCAAGCCCTATATGCCATCCTAGCTGGCTAAACAAGCTAGAATAGGCCTTGACGGATTATGCTAATATTTTCGTGAAATTATGCTTTTCGCATTGCTGAAAAAATTCCCGAATTATGCTATTTTTATGCTAAAAGTTATCATATTATGCCGCATTATGCTCACATATGCTGCTAATGTACATGGTGGTTCTGTGCAAAATAACAGAGGATGTTTTTGTAGAGGGCCGGCGTTGTACTGCAGTAGCAAAAGTTCAATGGGGTCAACGCACCGTCCGCCCTACATGTACATGTAGCTACGAACGTCACTGATTGTAGTGGACTGGACATATTATCATGGGAGTCGTAAACCTCCGACTTCCTGGTGCATCTACTTGTACTTGTACGGTACTTGTAGAACATGTACAACTGTATGGAATTTGATGCGAAAAGGCGGATTATTCCAATCTATGCGATTCGTATGCAATTAGCCTCGAATTATGCGATTATTCGATTTTGGTAGGAATTATGCGAAAAATTATGCTAGCATAATCCGTCAAGGCCTATTATTAAAGCTAGAACCTTTTCAGCCCCACGAGAGCGTCCTGTTTGATGATCAGCTGGCTTAGTTGTTCTCCACCTCTATCCTTATTACATCCCTCCCCATTTTATTACTGCTTTCTATCTGCATTCGCCACCTTTTCATTGGGCAGATCTGCCCTTTTGGTTTGCGAATTAAAATAGACACAACAACAAACAACAAGAGAATTATTAGCAGAGAGCAGTGCACCTTCCATGTGCCGATGTGGGGCATGTGCACTGGTTGCCTGGGTCACTGAGATGGGACAGGGAGAATGGAATCTTACACAGAAGGGTTCTCTGAAAAAGAGTGACAGCCACTTCATGTACATGTACTTGTAATAATTACAAGTACTTGATACGCCGAATACATGACCTAATACAATTGCTGTATTATAGGACCTGGTAGCCTGCGTGAATTGCATATTGACGAAAGGTAGTGGTTGCTCCAACGTGGAAGACACGCTTCCTGCCGAACTTTTAAAACACTTGACTGACTCACGACTGCAATCCGGAGCAACCAACTTCATTACTAATACTAGTACATGTAGTACCGCCGAAGTCGCAACTTCTACGTTCACTCCCACCCTGTGATGGTAATTGAAGGCAATACATGTAATATAGAGGCAAACATCTGTGCACTATCCAAGTGAACTACTGTACATTGTAGGTGACAATGCCCTACCTAGTACCTCTCCTTACGGTAAGGAAATCCAGAGACAGTATTCCATGCTCCACTCAGGGCTGTACATGGTACATGTCCTGCTACTTAGCGGCTAGTACTACTAGTAAGTATTTTGTTGACCATGGATTCCAGTTCCATTTCGGCACGGGGGTACGTCAGATCAGACTGCTGCCTGGCCGCAACCAGAGCAAACTAGGTCAGGCACTGGTACATGTACATAAACGAATCGTCCATGTACAAACTTTCGGCCTTGTATGTCCAAGGCAATAGTCCCTTTTATGGGCAAGAGCAACACAATTATTGTGATGAGAAACCAGGGTAAGATAGGAAGAAAATAACACACAGGTGTGGAAAATATGTCTCATGAGAGTGGCGAGAGTTTTACATTAAAACACGACTGGTTTAGATACGGCTTTCAACCACCACCATCATGAGAGTGGCGAGAGTTTTACGCTAAAACACAACTGGTTTAGATCCGGCTTTCAACCACCACCACCAACCACTTTGTCTTTGTGGTGAGTGCGGCTACGATGTCATGTGTGCGGTGCGCGCCCTGTCACTGTACATGTACATGTACAGTGACAGGGCGCGCACCTCACACATCGGAGCCGCACTCACCACAAAGTATGTTTGTGGAAGGAAACTGGCTTGTTGAAGTAACACGTTAGTTTGCTCTGAGGCCAGAGTCGATCGAACTGAGCCACTCCTTTTGTGTTGGCCCGTTGCCTCCAAGTTGCCCTCAAATTTTGGTGTCGCAGAGCGGCAGAGGTGGCTCCAAACCGGAACGGTTTTGGAGTGCACGTCAAGTAACTTTGTTACTTTGGCTTAGTTCACTCTGGGTCTGAACTTAGGTAATTGCTATCGCTCCACGACGGCCAGTACAGAGCAACAATAAGCCTTGTGTGTGCGTCCATTACTTTTCATTGGCCCGGTATACGGTGCTTTATTGGCAAGAGGCGAGCCGCTGTGACAAGAAGTTGATTTTTCGAAAGACGAAAACTCAAGTCGCAGTTTGAAGCAACACGTCAACACCTGCTTGGTATGGCGCTTCTAGACTAGTCATCGCAGAGCCATGCCCTTTTGACTCTGAGTAAAACACATCGTAGTCTCACTATGACATATGTTTTCTAATCAAATACCAAGAGAGAAAGTGAATATTGAGCCCTTTCCGGTTTGCAACCTATTTCGTATTTGAAACCGTCTCCTCTACTTGTACATGTACATGTACATGACGTTGTACAATACATCGATTTTCATTGGCCCTGGGGCCCGGGGACATGTCCGGACATCTGCAGCATGCCTCTACCAAGGGTAATTCTTATTGATGCCCATTGCATGTAATTACTGTACTGTAATAGTAGTGGGAGAAATCCATCTGTGTGTTCTTCATACAACAAGATAACATACATGTACATGTACATGTAGGTAAGGAGCAACTAATTACTTTCGGCCTTGTCAATATACATGTACATGTAGCTATTATTAATTTTGTCAGTATCTACAACTTGGAGTCGTGTTGCTGGTTTGATGGTCGGCCAGAGAGCGCATGTGGTGGTGGAGGTGGAGTTGCTTAAAGGGGAAGTTAAGGCAAAAATTAAAATTTCACCAGTTGTAGTCTTCGGGGTGCTGAGTCGAATGGTCTTGGTCCGAGGAAGCTGAGACGCTCCCTTCCTACTTGAATCCCAATCGAACTCGCGCACTTCCACCGAAACTGGGTGACTGCGCCCTACGAGATGGGGATTTGTATGCAAAATGTCACTAAAAGTGCCATTTCGTTCTTATAAAAGCACGGATGACCGCGATTGGCCCATATGTTGTAGTCTTTTGGACGCTGAGTCGACTGGTTTTGGTCCGAAAAGGCTGCGATGCAGCGTTCCTCCTTTATTCCCAATCGAACATGGTTGAAGAAGCGGTCACGTGCTCCTGGGTGCCCAAATCACCTGGTCACCACGCCAGCAGGCGACAACTTTCACACCAAGGTTCAACTCGAGTTCAACTCGAGTGACAGGACTGCACCCAAAAAAGGTCAAAACAGGCTAGTAAGTTGTACCCTGCAGGCACGGTGACCAGGTGACTTGTGTACGCAGGAGCACGTGACCACTTGTTCGACCATGTTCGATTGGGAATAAAGGAGGAACGCTGCATCGCAGCCTTTTCGGACCAAAACCAGTCGACTCAGCATCCAAAAGACTACAACATATGGGCCAGTTGCGGTCATCCGTGCTTTTATAAGAACGAAATGGCGCTTTTAGTGACATTTTGCATACAAACCCCCATCTAGTAGGGCGCAGTCACCCAGTTTCGGTGGAAGTGCGCGAGTTCGATTGGGATTCAAGTAGGAAGGGAGCGTCTCAGCTTCCTCGGACCAAGACCATTCGACTCAGCACCCCGAAGACTACAACTGGTGAAATTTTAATTTTTGCCTTAACTTCCCCTTTAAATGATACAACAAGACTAGTACATGGTGATTGTTATGTACATGTAGCTAAGGCCTAGTAAGGGTTGCTTCTGGACGCAGTCATTTGACCCAGGCCATAATGAACTATGGACGGGTCAGTGTCTAACCGTTACTAGGGTCAGTAACTCAATCATGATCCAGTGTTACAGAAATTATTTCCGCCTGGTGTTTGTTGCATGCGACCTGTTGGCACTGTTGCTAGTCTGTGTTCACTGGAAATTTGACACCGACTCAACAAGTCAGCACTTCTTCTAGCTTAGCTAGCAATCAGCATTCCACCCACTGTTCCACTGGCGCGGCAACTCCAGGAAAACGTTGTTTCCAAGTAGTGGCAGCCTTATTGTCAGAAGTTGTCACATACCTTCGTTCAGCATTCCACCCACTGCTCATTATCCCAAGCATGAAACCGGCGCGGCAACTCCAGGAAAACTTTGTTTCCAAGTATCGGCAGCCTTGTTGTCAGAAGTTGTCACATACCTTCGCTTTCCGCCAAATAGATGTACCATGTAGACTAGATGCATCCTGCTAAACAGGCACCGAGATTCCCCCATCAACAGTGCCCTCGCCCTCTACAACACACTCCCTATCGTCATCACAACCCAACCTCGTAGAAATTCTTTCCGAAACAATGCATCCAGTCTTCTTTTGAGCAGTACCTGTTCCTGCTCCGCGCATCCCCCTGGTTTCTGATATCTCGAACGTGTACTCAACTATCTCAACATCCCTAACGTTATTGCCTCCGCTTGTTTTTCATGATCCATTGCTTCTTGCCTCCCCGGTTACTTTCCATCTAGCTGTTTCTGGCTAGTACCAGTTCTATCGCACTTATCAATCATCCTTATTGGCGTCACGCCATCGTGGAATAAAAGAATAATAAACACAGTAGCTCTTCAATAACATACTCAATCTCCGGACGGACAGTTAGCCGTTTCGGTCTGGTCAGATTTCGTCAGCGGAGCTTAAGAGTTACTGGCCGAATCGATTCCAATGAAGAAGCATCAAGTCTGACAGAGTGCTCTGACTGCGCTAAACACAGCAAGCTTTGCACGAGGCTGAGGCCGAGGACAGACAACTACCGGTAATAACGTTACTTTGACGCTAACCAGAAAGTGTGCTCAACCAAACCGATGAGGGAGCGTATTACTAACTCGACAACTATGGAAAAGCTGAAGTCGTGTACATCTACACTCCACAACTCCACAAATGAAGGTGTTGGTAGTGAAGAGGTAGTTCTATTCGGGGCTCGCTGCCTCCTGCCGACTGAGTGACACTTGAGTAACTTTACTTCTTATTACCGTTGAAGTCGCAAGATCTCAGTTCGTACAATTCTCACCCAGAAATGGCACAATCAAGCAAGTCCTTCTTTGCCATTTACGTCATAGTTTCGTGTTCGGAAAACGCGCATTAGACAGAACATAATTCAACTTACATGGACATTGTAGTCCGGGTATGATAACAGCCTATCGCAAGACGGAGGAAACACTGTGATTGCATTGAATGCAGCCAGACTGGTTGGCAAGATCCCGGTCTTGCGACTATTAAAGACCCTCAGTCCCTCAGCATTCTGAGACATTGTAAGGGCGCGTCAGAACTGTCACTCTTTGACTTTTCGAGGAGTTTCGTTTTTCTGAAGAGGCCAATAAGCCACCTCTTCAGAAAAACGAAACCTCGATACTCCAGTTACTCCACAACCTCATCCGATGGGAGAGGTGGATTAGTTCCGAAGAGTTTGGAATAGCTAAGTCGAGATGGTCGATCTGATCGACGTCATTATCGCCATGAAAAATCCACTGAAAAACTCTAAAATGAAATTTGTTCAAACAGTTGATGAAGACAATTCGAACGCCCCCTAAAAGGGAGGGGGACCAACCGGTCTCTGGTTGCAGTCAGGACCACTACTTTCAATGCAAGCATGTGTACACTTGCATGGTAACTTTATGGTGTGCTATAATATTTTACTTCATCAAGCAAACAGGCAATAATGCCTTCTAGGAGCTCACCGGCCAATGGCTGACTCTCACAGAGTAATGGAAAACCAAATGGGGTTGTCTGTCTCCTGGTCGTACAGTAGTCTCGTGCCTTTGGTGGACCATGCAGTGTCTGATTCATTATTGTAGGGACTCCACAGCACTGCATACAGGTAAAAACAGACCAGCCCTGCACTCAGAATCAATGGAAATATTTCAGACCGTATACGGGTCAAACAATACGACACGGAAAGAAGGAAGAACGCCAAAGATACAAGGGATGAAACCCGGCAATGAAATGAAAATGAAAATTTGAAATAGCCTAATCCAAAGAAACTCTAGGCAGATATATCAAAGTTGTGTAAAATACCGTACACGGGTAATTCATGGTATACATGCATATCATCACCATGCTCTAGTGCCCAAGTACTGTAGTGTGGAGGAAATGTGAGTAAAGGATAGAAAGGGAGAGATTGCAGGCCCGGCATCTGTAGAAAAATATCTCATTGATGATGGTTTGGCCAGGTCAATGCACACAGGGATAAGAACAGAGACCAAATCAGAGCGGTGATAATGTATACGAGTAAATGTAGGCATCATAATAATAATAATAATGTGGTTTTTCATGTGATGAAGTGACTGCAGTGGAGCTTGCGCACATTTTAGAAATCATTCTAAGAAGCATAAATATCCCGCATGCCGCACAGCCAAGGGTAGATGCTGCAGAGGCACGCGTGTTGTGCATGCAGCATCGTTGGAGTACTGGGGAAAACGCATGAAGTGTAGAAGAAAGAAATAGTGCCCTGCGTGAACGGACTCTCTGGTTCAAGAAGATAATCCATAATATGGAAATTTTCAATTCGCTACAAATAGAAAAATACTACTAAGATTTTCAAGAGGTAAAATGCAAGCATATACATGTGTCATACAAGAATTCCGCTAGATCATAGCAATAGATTTGCGAAGCAGCCGGTAATGAAGGAGAAAATTACGTGAAATGATGCCAGCATATAAAATGAAGTAAAATAAAGTTCGCATCCGTGTACCCACCGGCTATGCACATCCGTGTACCCACCGGCTATGCACATCCGTGTACTCACCGGCTATGCACATCCGTGTACCCACCGGCTATGCACATCCGTGTACTCACCGGCTACGCATATCCGAGTACCACGTACCCACCGGCTATGCAGCATATACATACACCACTATGCACCGTGACTCATCGGTCTTAGCCACACATGGCAGTAGCGGCCCTGCTCACATCCTTCTTGCATAGATCCTGGTTCATGGCCATGTTGCACGACCAGCGCGCGGTGCGACCCTCGTCCACACAGCTGCAGCGTTCGCAGATCTGTACCTGGTCTGTGATCTCGCCGGCCTGGACGCTGACAAAGGCGCGACTGAAAGCGGCTGTCGCGGATCCACCTCTTCTCAGGACATTGATATCCCATGCAGCACCGCCGACTTCCAGCGCGAGCGTGGTGTAGTCATGTTTGGTGTTACGGTAGAATTCGCTGCCGGCGAAGCCTTTGTTTGTACTAAGATAGGCGCCGAACGGCTCGTCAAAGTACGCCATCTTCTTGGCATCCACGCCCATGGCATTGCGGTTCTGTCCCTGTGCACGCAGACGTTGGTCAACGATGACGTTGAGCTTGGCGTCCGATTTGCGGATCAAGTGCTTCACCAGATGTCTTGTGAGATTGCTGGCGTACACATCGCGATCTTCATTGGTGACGAGAATAATACTGGTAGCAACGTTAGGGTGGTCCAGTCGCAGCATGTTGTCTCCATTGCTGTCAGTGAGGTTCTCTAGCGCGTACTGGATTGCCAAGTAGCCATCCTCGATGTTCTCTCCGGAGGAAAGCCGCTTGACCATATCCAGAAAGGACTTGACTGTGAACACCTTGCTGCCAGTCGAATCTGCGAAGGCACTGGGTAGAATACGCATTGAATTCCCCGTGGGCAGTCGATGACGGCCATAGCCGACCAAGGCGTAGTGATTGGGCAGTGCTGGATCAGTACCGACACCGGCATCCTGGAGAGAGATATCTAGCTGAGGAATCGTGTCCGCAAGCCACTGGTGATGGTTATCCATGGAGTCCGACTCATCCACAATGACAAGAACATCAGCAGCCGGCGTGCCAGCAGGGGTCTTGATTTCCGCTTTCTTGCTACCAATTGGTGAGGTACCACATCCTAAATACAGTGAACAATAAAAGCATTGGTAGATAGAGAAAGAATTATCATCAGTACACCTAGAGGCACAATACCCATTCCCATGCCGCTGATGGTGACTCAGTACGTAGAATGATAAAATCAAAAGCCACTACATGTAGACCCGACGCTACAATGGAAGCCGAGTTGAACCTCAGAGCTCACCAGACACACAATGGAGAGAACGCTGTAGCTGGCTGCCTTCAGCAGTGGTAGTTTTGCTGTGGCTCACGTCCTGTCGAGGCTTTTAGGCCGCAACGCATTGTCTCTCATTCGGCTGAAAGTCTATAAAACTATGCTATAATATTATTATAGTGCTAGGCAACAGTGCCCGCTAATGGAAAGAGAAAAAATCCTTACCACAATCGTCACGCGGTCGGCACACTTCTATCTCTTGAAGGTCGGGGCATTGTGTACCAAAGCCGCCGAATGGCTGTATGATTTGACGGGTACGAGTTCGTTGTCCCGTTAGGCATGTGACACTGCAAGCCGACCATGCAGTCCAATCACTTACGATACAACCTGGATAACGGACAATTAGACAGTTGACAGTTGGCAATTGACTTCTGCGCTTCTTTTCATCGTGATACAATAGTTATAGCAATTTGAGAACCCAGCTACAGTAGAATCTGATCCACATCTGATTGCCTATACAACACGGCACA